>NC_028355.1:2260416-2344308 GCF_000741045.1 Vigna radiata var. radiata
AGTCCCCACGCATGAGGATAGGGTGACACTCGAATCTCAGTCTCCGCAGAGAACTCAACACACTATCGTATCGCAATACGAACACCACCGGTTCGACAAGAATTCTAAGGAAATGACAGAACACTTGTTCTCACAACTTCACCATCACAACCATACACATATCACCCGCATATTCAAAGTCAACCAAATTCATTGACCAACAATTAATTAAAATACTCAAATAATTAAATCAATCAATTTTTCACAATAAAAATAATTTAATTATTTTCCTACTTGCGCACCCCCGTTAAATTATTAATCTCACCCTCTCATTCCACTAGAACCAATATTTCTAGTGCACCCCCGATTTTACTAAAATCACAACACATAATAAAACACATTTTTCATGTAACCCTTTTTATTTTAAATACACCCCCTCTCTTAAATTTACCAAACCAAGTGGACCCCAGTAATCTTTTTAATTTTAAACTCAAACTTTATTTTACTCTCTCCAAGTGGACCCCACTTGAAATAACTTTTCTCACCAAAAACTCTCTTTCTCTCTCCCTTTTTCCTACTTTTCTACTTTTACGTAACCACTCTTCTCCCCTTTCTCTCTTTCTCTTTTATTTTCAATTAGGAAAATGATATTTTAACATCATTTTTTGACACCATTTTGATACTGCACACGTGTCAAAATGTGATTGGATGATTTCAAATTAAAAAAGTTGAGACAAGGATATATTTGGAAAAGAAAAACCAAAATTTGTTTTTTTAATTTGAAATCGTCCAACCACATTTTGACACGTGTGCAGTGTCAAAATTGTGTCAAAAAATGGTGTTAAAATATCATTTTCCTTTCAATTAAAACCCAAAGTTTCACTTTTCTTATCTTTCTCTCTCAAAGACCGTGGACCCCACACCACTTTTACTATCTATTCTAATGGTCAAAGTTAACATTTCTCTCACTTACACAATTCCCTTACGTTGAAACTACACACACACACACCAAATTACAATTTCATTCTTCTCTCTCTTACCAAAAAGTTTACGGCCCCACACCATACCTCACACACTCCTTATTTCATTTTGATTTTCTCTCTTCACTTTCTTACATCAAAACCATGCACACACACTCTAATTCCATTTTTCTTCATTACCTTTGACTTTTCAACACCCATTTTAACTCACCTTTCTCTCACTCAACTCACGGCAAACACATACACACACCTCCTTTCACTCTTTCACTTTTTCTTTCTCAACTAAAACCCAAAAACCACCTTCCTTCTACTCTTCTCTCACGTTAACCGAGACTCCACCCTTCCTTCTCTTTTCTCATTGCCTTTGCTATGTGATTTGTAGTGTGCCCATCTCCTCCTTCCACTTTCATAATTCTTCCTTCATGTTNTTTTTCCTCCAATGACATCAAGCTTCTTCTTTCTTCACTACTTTCATCAACCNCATATACCTCATCTCACAAAAACATCACTTTCACTCCTCTCATATTCATAACTCACTCTTTTCTCTTCCAACAATGGGAGAGAACTCTCAATACCCTCTTACCCACACTCTTGGTCAAAGAATGTAGATAAGCATCCCAAAAAAATATTATAATTCATACATGGTAATAAGGAACCAAGATGTACACAATATAACATGATTTTAAGTGTACCCATAAAACTTTTTCATATACATACATCACCCCAAAGTGCCCAAAACATGTATACCCATTTTAACAACAACAATTTTTGAAAAGCCAACATATAAAGTTCAAGGTATACCCATAACTACAAAAAAACGAAAATCACTATATATATATATATATACAACCCAAAGTATACCCCTTCACAACCCCATTTTGAAAATGCATGAAAGATAATCATTCTCCATACAACAACACATGAAACTAAACACAAAAAGAGAGAACATGCCTCAACATATTAACTTTAATCTCAACACAAAAGAAAGAAAGCATGCATCAATGTTATCATGTTACCTTCTACCCATCATACACCATATTATATCCCAAGTTAAACCCCTTACCTCTAGTTCCAAGCTATCTTCCAAAGTTCTTAGGTTTTCGCCCTTCACTAGACACACCAAGCTTTCATCCTCTAAGCTTCCTTTAAGTCACGGCTAAGACACCAAGGTTGGGTGGCTCTTCCTTTTCTCTCACAAAGTTGGTTGTTCTACAATGAAGTGTATCTCTCCACTCAATCTCACCGCTCTCTCTCTCCATGTTTCATTTCCAAAATGCTTGAATTACAACCTCACTAACTTAAACTTTCACACTTAAGTGGAATTAACTCTACACCTTACACTAACCCTTAACCAACCACTCAAGGGTATTCCCAAGGTCATCCTACCCAACCCATTTCAGATTCTAACTCCACTTTAATGAGTATAAATGATAGTTTTAAAGTGTGTTAAAGTGCTCCCATAATATTCATTTATGTAGCCTACAATTTTTAATGCAATGATTAACCTCCTCAAGAAAGTCTAAGGTCTCTTACCAAGTTTCCTAAGTCTAGAAAATAAGTGCCCAACCATGCAAAGTAGAAAAAAAAGAAATAAAACCCATAGAACCAAAGCAATCTTCTTAACGTGAATGAGAAAGAAAAGTAACCCAATAGAAGGCAACTTTCCTCCTCTTGATCGTTTCACTAAGGCACCCAACTTTTGCTTTAAATTTGACTTTTCAACCATTTAAAATGAAACATATAAAATGAACTAAAAGCAATACATGGTGCAACCCTTAAAATGACGTGAAAGAGAACTAAATTCTCCACTTCTCTTACAAAACACATGCACAAAAATATATTAAAATAATATTACCTAGTAAGCCTTTCTCTCTCATCATTTAATGCATGAAACCCATCAAGGAATGGAGCAAAAAAAACCTCCTTCACGTATCACACAAACAATTTCAGGTTACTACCCAAAATTCATGGACCAAGCACACAACCCTCCCATCCACACACACAACCACCACTAGGCCAAACTCCATCTGCTGATAAAGTAGCGCAAACAGTTTTAATTACATGCGTTTTCAAGTTTTTCGAAAATTAATAAAAAAAATCAATATTAATTTAATTTTTCTACCTTCCTTAAATATTTCTCAACAACGTTTCACATCAAAATTATTATCTAATATCACAAAAATAAAATACTAAAAGTAAGTAATTATTTTATTTATACGGGTCTTACAATTCTGACTCTGACCACGTGTTATTAATGAGCATTATCGAAGATATAACGGAGACGAATGCAAGGATAATGATTCTGCATGTGGCGATAACAGGTGTAATGGGTGCCAGACTAATGATTCTGCATGCAACAACATGTATAACGAATTCAAGAACGGTGACTTTGCATGCGATAAGTGTTGCAAAGTTGAACACGTGTCGTTAGCTGATGAAATGAATCATGTAGAAGACGAATCCTACTGGTACTTAGACACAGGTTGTTCCAACCATATGACTGGGAAGAAATATTTGTTGTTAGACTTGGGTCCAAGTATCAAAAGGTTTCGAAGATGAACCTTGAGATTAGTGAAACCCTAATCTCGGCTCAATCATGGCCTATTACCTGCTAAATAATGCTTACCGGTAATCTTGATTAGAGGTGATGTTTAGGAATCATTAATGTTGCAAGTTGCCCGTTTGGTCTTCCTCCTTATATGACCAGATGATGTGTATGCTAACTACCTGAATTGTTAGACCTTTAGTAGATGACTTACCATTCAATCGATTGTCCTCTCAAGTGGCCTTGGCCGGTTAGTCTGTATGGGCATACAGTATAGTTATGTAACAATTCATCAACTCAAGAGTTACCAATTCTACATTCCCAAATTCATCAATAACCCAACTAATATTCAACATACCAAAACTACCCATTCAAACCAAATAAATCAAACAATACATAAGTCAACACATTCAACAAACCATTCAAAACATAATTTCTACATGTCATCCAAGTTCATGCTACAACAAACATGCAATACAGTTTATCAAACATTAACCGTATATATAAAAAAAACAGTAATTAGCTTCCCTTACCTTTTAGAAGACCAACCACTCTAGAGAACCCTATTTTGCTCACACACAAGGAGCTTTATTTGTACCTACAGACAACATAAACATGATTAGGATATACTGTTAGTACCACTAGTCAATAGAGAGTCTTATAAAAGACTTAGACATTACATGCAAAATGAGTGGAGCCAACATGCAACATAAGACAGAAAAGGGGTCAAAACTTAACTTACTCAGACAGAGAAACTGATCGGTCTAAATTGAAGAGCTCACTGTCAAGATTACTCTTAAGGTCTTAGTTCTTCAATCAGATGAGCAAAGTAGAAAAACTCTTATAAAAAAGTCAAATAACTCTAGAAGAGTGATTTATGAAGAAATTGTGTGTTTTAAAATAACGAAACTCCTTTATAACAAATTCATTTATATTAAAATCTTTCTAATATTAAAATAATCGAGTTTCAATATTTTTAATCCACTAACACTTTTAAAATATTATTTTTTAGGTCTTCACAAAATTGAAAAGAGTTATTGTAAAATAATTAATAATTATTTATCAAATAAAAAATAATTTATTTATTTATTTAATGTATAATAGTTACATAAAAAATTTTCTAAAATAAAGAAATGATTGACGTAAAAGGAGTAGTAAAAATTTATGTGTAACACCCTCGTAAAAGTAAGAAGAGATTTAATAATAATTCCACAAGGGTATGTTCAAATCATTTTAGTATATAGTATAATATCATAAGATCATAACATAAATAACATTAAATTTTCAACTTAAAGAAATGTATATAAAAGAAAATATTTTAATTAGTAATCCACATATCAATTAAATTCATAATTATTCTATCAAACACAAACATAAATAACCATCACATATAAATCTATACATAAAGAGATATTCACCAAAAAATATCTACATATGTCATCCAATCCTCATATAAAAAGTAATTACTAAAATTAGAAAAAAAAAACAAACTTGTTTATAAAATTAATTATAAATTAAATAAATTTCAATTATTATTTCTTATATTTTATTGGGATTTATCGTGAATTGAGTTTAAAAAATAATATAGATACATGTAAGAAAAGGTACTTAGAATGTAAAAGTAAAATGTACAATAATAAGAATAACATATAACAATGTGTAAAAGGAAATTAGATAAAAGGAATTTTCTTAATGAATGAATATAAATACATTAATGTATAAACAATTTTTCCGTCATTTTTGTTGATTTGATTTTAGAATGAAAAGAAAACAAAATAAATTTGTAGAGTACAAAAGTGTAAGGATTCTGTTCATGACGAGGATTTCAGAACGAAACTACACGCGTCCTTTTCGGAAGCGACATAGCAAAACGTGTCAATCTTTGCGCACACGTGTAAAGATCGGTAGTTAGATATGCATGGTGTGTTGTTCATCTCACTTGCAACATTTTCTAAACATGTTGGTTACTCTTTCGTTCCATTTGTGACAGAGCATGAATTTCAGATTATTTATTTATATCAGAACAGTGTATAAATGTAAAATTTTCCTTCGCACAATGTTATCTCTGCAACAATATGCTAGAAGTTTAGTGCAGGCACGTGTGTCTCCTTAGCAGAATGGAATTACTAATGAGATTGAAGTAGCATTTTCTTCATTCTAATGAACACGAACCTATGAATGGTTGTTATTGAGAACTTGAACCTTACATTAATGGAAGTTGCATGTTGCATGTTGCATGCTTTGGTGTGATTGAAGTGAAAAAGTTCTCAAGTGTTTAGAGAGAAAGATGCATGAGAAATGGCACCAAATCATTTCTCAAACTTTGAAGGAACATACAAAAATCTTCGCCTCCCTGCTGCCATAATTGCTGGTTGTTCTGTGCTTGGAGCTCTAGTGCTGTCTTTCCTTCTCATTCTGCAACATCTTCAATCATACAACAACCCTGCAGTGAGTTCATTTTCTCGTGCCCATTTAATCAATCAAGTTTTTATTTATTCTTTCTTCGCCTCTACTGTGACATGAGGTGTGGATGAGTTCTGTGGTGTTTGCTCGTTGAAATATTATTCAATGAAATCTGTGTTTCAAAAAAATAAAAAATGCAGTGCCTATAGATATCACTTCTGCTAAGAAGAAGAAAAAAGGACAAAATAACATGTCATACGTTTCCACATATTGAAGTTGCTACCTTATTAGCTTGAATCAAATGTTTAGAGGTTAGGAACAACTTGGACTAACCCGAAACTGGTTTACATTCAGGAGCAGAAGTGGATTGTTGGTGTTATTTCAATGGTCCCTATCTATGCTACTGAGTCTGTAAGGTTCTATTACTCTCTGAAATACATTCCTATTTCTTTTTGGATTGGTTGGGTTAGTCATTTGAAGGAACAACTACATCTAGTCTTGAATCGTATCAAGGTTGTATCAGTATTCAAGCAATTGTTAATAGACAGATAAGCTGGTAGAATTGGGTTTTAATCAATCTCAGTGGCGTTATGTGATCCATGTAGCTTATCTCAGATGGCCAATTGATATGACTGTAGAAGGAAAAAGAGGAATGAGGGAAGTATAGGAAATGGTGTAATAAGGATGGGAGATTGAAGGAGTGAGGCTATTATGCCACAGAGAATGGAAGGTTTCCTTCAGTGATTACATTCCTTTCTTTCATTTCTCTCTTTAATCAGAGTGTCTGATCTATTATGATGAATACACTTCCTATATTCTTCTGGAATTATAAACTTTTTTTCCACCTCAAAAAGGAAGGGGTAAAGTCTAGGAAATCACTAACAATGCAAGCTTTCATGGTTTACTTTTGTGTCTCTAAAGCTATGAAATTGCGTGATAAATCACAATGGTGCATACTCAATCTAAGTTACATCTCCCTCCTTAAACAAAGAGGAAAGTAGGATGTTTCGTGCTGATCTGTGGATCAAATTTCTACTTCAAAAGTGTTTAGAGTAGCCGCAGTACTTCAACATGACTCAACTTTTGTTTTCTCTCTCCCTGTTATTCCAGATTATTTCTTTGTGGAATCCAAGATTATCTCTAGCATGTGACATTTTAAGAAACTGCTACGAAGCCTTTGCCTTGTATTCTTTTGGCAGATACCTGATTGCTGCTCTTGGTAAGTTACTGGCGCTAACCTCAACGTCTTGAGAATATCGCAGTGGATGTTTTAGCATCAGGCATATCTAGTCTTCTTCTCATCTAAACTTGGCTTTTTGAGAAATGAAGGAAGTAAAGTAAAATAGAAGTTACATATGTTATATCTGCAGCTGAAAGCTGTTCATGAAGGAGGTAGTCTTAGGAAACTGGAATATAAAATAGAAAAGGGTTTTCGGAAACACTTCATCTCCCCAAGTCAACAACTTATTATTTGATGTTATACTTCTTTGAATTCCTGTTTTAGAAAAGACCGCATATCATGATGCTAAATGTCATAACTGAAAATATTTCGCTTAACTCTATTCTTCAAATGCAATGTGCTAGGTGGTGAAGGAAAGGTTGTAGAATTACTTGAAGATGAATATGCAGAGCACCTTGGTAAATCCTTGTTAGATGGCCTAGATGAGAATCATGACATGGATGATAGATCATTTTGCAACTTCTTTTGGCATCCAGGCAAGATAGGAAAAGATCTTCTCACAATAGAAAAATTTGGTCTTGTTCAATATGTAAGACGCTGAAGTTTTCCTTAATATTTCAGTTCACTGTAGTTATAAAACGACTCTAATATCACTAAGATATAGTGCAGATGATTCTGAAGACTGTTTGTGCATTGTTAGCATTTATATTGGAACAGTTTGGTGTTTATGGTGATGGGGAATTCAAGTGGTACTACGGGTGAGTATTCTATACCAAGAAGGAATCCAATATCCGATTTATCATGGTCTCTGACATCCTAAACTGATATATTAATTGTGTGCACCGGTTAATACTAGGTAAAGTTATCTTCAAATTTTTTCGATAATAATGGTTTTCTACATTTTGCAGGTATCCATACATAGCAGTAGTAATGAACTTCAGCCAGATGTGGGCATTATATTGCCTTGTTCAGTTCTATAATGTGACTCATGAGAGACTTCAACCAATACAGCCACTTGCAAAGTTCATCAGCTTCAAGGCTATTGTGTTTGCTACTTGGTGGCAAGGTGTAGGTATTGCGGTACTGTGTACATTTGGGGTGCTACCGAATGAGGGGAAATTCCAAACTGGTTTGCAAGATTTCTTAATTTGCATAGAGGTAATTAATTCTTCTGTATCTCTTTAGTCTCGTTGTATTTCTCATAACCACCATCAAGATATAAAATAAACATTTTTTAAGAAGCCAAGTTTGACAGATATTTTTGTTTTATTAGCAGAAGGGATAGTGATCCATTTTGTCATTCTATTTGAACTTTGCAAGGTTTATTATCTTCATCTTCTGCTTGCAATCCTTGGGAAATGGGACATGAATCAATAAAAAAGAAATGTTAATTCTTTTCAATATATTTATTGTTGGGTAGATGAGCGAATAACATTATTTTTGCTGAGAAAGATAAATTTTTAGTCTCAAAATTTAGGTGCTAATTGTGTACATATCATCGTTATGTGCTTTATTGTTTCTAAACAAAAGTCTTTTTGATAGATGATCTTATTTTCTCCTACCTGGAGGCAAATGAATTGAAAGAATTTCATAATGCATAGACTTCACTTGGGCGTCTAAGAAATGCTAGTAGAACACTCTTCACACAGCTTTAATGCATTCTCTACGATGAAAATTCACGAGGAGCCTACGTACACAGAAGTGATAATTGGGTTTCTGAATTCTGAAAACCGCCACAGCCAAAATTTTATTATTTTTTAGAAATTAATCCTAAATGAAGACAGTAAAAATGATTTTCAATTCCCTTACATCGCAAACTACTTTCATGTACATGGTAATGCAGATGGCCGTTGCAGCTGTTGCTCATGTGTTTGTATTTTCTGCAAAACCATATCATTTTCTTCCTTCTGCTGCATATGGAAAAGTCAGAAAAGAAACAAAAGAGGCAGCCTTGGAGATAGATGAGGAGAACAGGCAGAAAGCAGCTTTGCTAAAAGAGACATCGACTCGAGTTGAGTCTCCAAGAACAAGTGTGACGGAGAGCGTCCAGGATATTGTTGTTGAAGGTGGTCAGAGAGTAAGTTCATTGCATAAGAATCACATAATTTGCCTAATTTATCACTGTTAACCCCATCTTCTCTATCTATCAGGTTGTCGAGGATGTTGTACTGGCAATAAATCAAGCAATAGGGCCTGTGGAAAAGGGAGTGACGAGAATTCAGCAAACCTTCCATCACAGAGCGGTGGTTTCATCTGATGAGGATGAGGAAAAAGAATCAGATATACAAGTAGAGAGAGATGTCACAGAATCTTAGAGGTAAAGGTAAAAAAACTGCAACTATGTAAAATTATTAGGATGGAAAACAGACTTGAAGAAGCGGGCTTTGTTTTACACATTCTACACAATATATGGGCAGTTTCTGCCTGCTTTACATGTTAATGTGTACATATGTTGATGCAACTTTAGAAGACTGCTTACTAGTGCTAGCTAGGAGTTGCTAGAATAGACAGTATAACCATCATTCCTCTGGTACTTAACCAGAGGATAAAATTACAATAGATTTCCGTTGTATGATATTTTAACAACGGACCAATTGTCAGAACTTTTTCTTTATTTTAAAGAGTAAAAATCCTTTGAGATATGAGTCTAATAAGCTAAAAGGAGGGAGTAAAGCTGTATTTGACAAAACTTTTTTCTTCTCTAACAGTATAAGCATTGAAAATTGACTTTCTATAGAAAATTAAAAATGCCGGACAAGATACCCTTGGAAAATTTAAACTACCCAATTTTGGCAAGAAAAATGAACTATCAAACGAAACTGATGACATAAGCATATACATTCCCAAAGCAACAACCCCAATAAACAGTAATTTCTATGTAGTGTACAGCAACCATACAACATATTTTGAGGTTTCAGTTTTCATTTCCAGAACAGCATATATCTGCACAACATTCAAGGCAGCTGAAGCATCCCAATCCAACGCAGAGTTGAGTAATTGCATTTGCACATTCGCTGTTTATCCGGGTACAGGTATGAATGCAGGCCATGCAACAGCAGGAATTGTTGCAGCAGGAGCTACAACAATTCGTTGCCCGTTTAACAAAGATTTCAGCCGCATCAGGCCCTTTTGGTTCATGTCGTCCCGGCTGAATGTTTTCAGCAGTTGCAGCCAAGTTCCCAAATCCTATACCTAAGTGAGGGAGCAAAAATATTCGGTTCCCTTGTTCTTTTGCACCAGCCTTCTTATGATGGCTCTTTTTTGACACCTTTTTGCCATAATTTAGAAGAACGGTCAGAAAGGAAAGTAATATTTTATTTATTGAAAAAGAAAAACCAACAACGACTATGTATAAAATTGAAATAAAGAGTTCTATTAAAACATGAAAACCAACAGAGTAAACTCTAGTTTTCTATGTCATGTTACCATAAATCTAATACAAAAAGGAATACATTTGAAAGTGTGAAATGGCAAAAAATTTGTTTACATAAGATTATATTAATTTTATTAGGAAAAAGAACCTCAACTTTTGATACATACTTCTTTCTTTCTATCTGATTCCTTGACATTCTTTCGAAGATCATTCTCAAGATTTGCCATAAGTGTGTACTCGGATATAAAACCCGTTTGTAAGCTTAGTTTTGCAACCTGGCAATTTAAATGAGGTAGCTCAAGAACAAAATTTAGAGAAAAAGAAAATGGCCGAATATCAAATTGAAGAACCGTTACAGCCTAGATGAAATTTTAACCCAAGCACGTGAATACATGGAGTGATAGAACAGAAACTAATAACAAACCCGCTGTTCTAATTTTTCATCTTTTGAGAGCCAAGCTTGAGCAGTAAGATACTCTATTTGGTCCCTTGCACAAATCTGTTAAACAAAAAGCAGTGCAGGAGAATAATAATTAACAGAAAAGGAAATGAAATGAAATAACAAACTTGTGCATCATTATTACAAGGAAGGTAAACTACAACATGCACGAGTATAGATGAAGAAATCACTATTTTTTGTATATGCACACATTAGAAGGATAAAGAAAGCCGTGGTTCTTTATGTAACCCCAGAAAATCATAAGGATGGAATGTAAAAAAAAGAGGAATTAGGATTAAATGTGACTGGTATATCACTCTGTGCTTCATGACATGACGGGTCCTTCAAAGTTCAAAGAGGATGACAGAGTACCAAATAGATTTCTAGCACCCATAAACAAAATTTGAGCATCCTCTCCAGAAATTTTAGATATAGTTTAGGAAAAACGAAAAACAAATAAACTTGAATTGCGAATAAGCAAGGTAGTGCGAAGAGCATTACCCTTTGTAGAGGTATGTCCTTAGCCTCTTCAATCTTCATATCTATTACAAAATTACTGAAATCAGCCAAGACCCCTTTAATTTCAAGATCTTTGGGAAAACTGCCATTGAATCTTCCAGATAAAATCATTGGACCATCTGAGGAAAGATCTGGAATATGGAAGGGGCACACCTACGAAAAGATATATTGCAAATAATGCTATTAGAGTGAACCACAAGTTCAGGGGAAATTAGATAAAAGAATGGAACTTATAATAACATATGCTACAGAAAAGTAATAACCATACTTGACAGGACATATGAATCCCATCATGGCATCATTTGAGTCTTCAATCGCTAATATTTTTCTAAAGAAGATATAAACGGGAAAAAAGAAACATAAAGAAAAATAATTATCCCCCAAAGGCATGAGGGAACTGCAGAATTCAGTAGGAAGAGCATAGAAACTAAAAAAGAAGCCACTGGAATTTTTTTTGCAAGCAGGACCTATCCTAACTCAAATTACTCCATCAAAAACAGTGGAGACTAGGCAACTGATTCCCAGTTTAGAAAATCAATACCGAGAGAAATAAGAATGGGGTCAACGGCAAAGGAATCAAGTGGACCAGATCCTGTTAGTTAAAGGCAAGTTTTGTCAGTAAAGCCATTAGAGTTAGTTAATTAGTTAGCCTGATATATATAGTGCTGGCAGAGAATGTAATGGAGTATAAAAGTTGGTCCAGTTAGTTTAGGGTGGGAGAGTCTAGGCTCTTGAAATACTGGGGAGGCCTCCTTTGTATCTTCTTAACTCTAGGCATCCATTGATCCAGAGTTGGATATTACTTAATAAACTTCTAAGTGTCATTTTCTTTCCGCACCCTAATTGTAATCCAGCTCTATCAGACAAATATCAATATTTTGATCTGGGTTAAGGTAGAAAAACTAAAGCAAATGTATAAAAGTAAAGAACGGAAATTAGTGAGAAGAAAAAAAAGCAAACATGCTGACACATTTATTTCCCTTTATCTAACCAGGTGCCAGTAAGATGTTTACCTCAACTTCATTCAGACCATTGAATATGTCTGCTGTGATATTTGCAAGAACAATAGATGAAGCTTTGTGGAAGAATTGCAGCATTTGAGACTCGACCAAATCTGCAATAAATTCAAATAGGTCATAACTTAAATTGTTGAACACCCGAATATTTTTTATAAGCTCACAATAACAAGAAACAACAACGATGACATTTACTTTTTGAAGTTAAAAGTTTAGAACTTGCCTGCATCCAATGCTGCAAAATGTTGGCCCCGACTTATCGTAGCAAGCATCCGCAAGAAATAATTATTGCAGAATGGACCTGGGATTGAATGTGATTTTAGTAACATTAGCAAGTAAACTCAAAATTTCACAATACACAAAAAAAAAAAAAAAATACAAGAATCGATGAATTTTAATTGGGTAAGAACGTAACAATGAATCCAGACTTAAAATACTGGAAAGAAGAAGTCATACCTATGCCAAAAGTATAAATTCGTGGGGACATTGACTCTCCATTGGTCACATGATTCTTTATCACATCACAGATTTGTCTCTCATCTTCAACAGTTCCATCTGTAACTAGGAAAATAATTGGAACTGAACTTTGAGCATCAGATAGCATCTCTATTGCCTGAAACAAAAGACGGTAAAAATATACAAATATAAAATGCAACGCTACCCAATAACAGTGAACAGAAAGAACTATGGTGGCCATTAACAATCACAAAAGCTAATTTGAGGGTCAAACTATTTGCATCAAGTTGAGCACATATTGATTCATTTGTTCAGTAGACAGTACATTGCACTTTGATTCAGAAGTTTTCTTGTTAAACAATGAATGATCATAACCAAAACATGACAAACTAACTAGAGTGTTGATACACGGAAGAAACTCAAACAGTATAAAATACCGAGAAAACACCTAATGATGTGACTTATAATATTATTTTATTTTTTAATATTGAAAAAAAAGAAAATTCAGCAAAGAAAAATATTTCTTAAAGGATGTTGGATGAATGTTCGTGTGTGTTTGTGTATATCTTTTCCTACTAAAAAATGGTTTTAAATATATAATTAACAACAAATATGTCAAATAGAAACATAAAATTGACACTCCCCCCGGAAAAAAGAAAATTTGTATGAATATTTAAGTTACCGTGTTTAAAGGATGCAAAATATTCGTATCACCCCCTGCAACAAAGTTTATGTTAATCCACTCTATGGCCCTTTCAACAGCATCCTTTGAAGCCAATTCCATGGATTTTGAAAATTGGTATATATCTCCATTAAATGCTATAATACTAAATGAATCGTCAGGATCGAGCTTAGAGAGAGCAACAGATAGTGCATTTTTTGTTTCATCAATTAGCTTTCCCCGCATGCTTCCACTGACGTCAATTACAAATACGATGTCCTTTCTGAATATCTAGACATTGAGTAGGACCAGCAATGTAAACAAAATGACAATCAGAAAACTCTACATAAAATGCACACCTACAAAGTTTATAAATACTCTACAAACCTTCTTACTCTGAAGATTTCCTGGATGAAGGTACATGCAGAACATATCTCTTTGATCAAAGTCATCCACTGGTGCAGATTCCAAGAGAACCCCACCACTTATATGACTTGAAGAATCCTGAATTTATACAACATGCCAAAGTGCAGCTTTCAACAGCTGAAGCTACAAATAAAAATGACAACAAAAGTGGCATTGAGTCTTACAGGCATAACATATGAAAAGCTAAAATCAGTTTTTGACCACGAGAGAACATCTGCCTCATACAAGAAACCCGTACTCCCAGCATTGTTCCTCACTGTCTGTAAAGTCAGGGAATACAACCACATCACATGGCTAATTGGTTGTACATAAAATACGAACTATAATACCACCAATAATTGAACCAAATATGAACCTTCATGGGGTGACTCGTTTTATGGTAAAGATGCTCACTTCCAGCTATAGCATTCACAGTTATTTCTATCTTTTCTTTTTTTGACATTTTCCCAACAGGGTTGATAAAATCAGGAAAGGTAAACGGCACATTTAAGAGGAACTCATCATTGCTGTATAGTATCTTCTGGTACCAACTAAATTTAACAGATAATTTGGAACCTCCGTCTATCTGTTACAAGCATAAGAAGCATATGAACAAGATAACCAAACCATTTCGACCTAGAAATCAATAACCTTCAGAATACACAGAACATAATATCCACCTGAGGTATATGCAAGGTAAACAAATTAGGCCCGATAAAGCCTCCATCTTGACATCGGATCATATTCTTCTCACCATCTTTGTCTTTCATATCAACCAGCAGAGTAGAATAAGACTTCCTATGAACACTGACTTCCACACCTAGAATTGAACCCTGTTAGCCAAATGGTATCAGAACACAAAATCTGCAACTTCTTTGAAGCATTATTCAAACGCATCATGATTGGGAGCCATTATGGAAACCTTACATATAGGCAAGTTTTCAAAACATATATTCGGGACTCATTCCACATTAAATCATAGAAAAAAAGTTATTAAGTTTTCACAAAGAAAACAACAGATAATGGATTTGGAACGCCAGAAATCTAGCCTAGACTTCTTATTCAAGTCCCGCAACTATAAAGCATGGGAGTGAGGGTTTGTTTGTAAACTTGATCTTGGGTAATATTGATTAAGTTTGAAAAGTAATGATTTATGCTTGAAGTCTTTTTTTATTTTAAAAGCAAGCTCATAAAAATTAGTAGAAATTTCTCAATTAATGCAAATTTTCTGTTTCCTTTAACTCAAAAGAAGTTTTAGGTACATGATCACGCTTGGTTGAAAAAGCAAACACAATTTATTCTTGGTTCAACACATATTTAGGATTGTTAATTAGGTCCCAAAATTAACAAAAATCATAATTAGAACCTTAATATTATATCATTTTCATACATTTATTCCTATACTTATCTGCGCTTTACCCCTTCATAAAAAGAAAAATTAAAATTAGTCCTTCATAGAGTAAAATTAATTCGTAAATTAGTATGTTTAAAAAATATATATTTTTAATTTGTCAAATTTCATCTCATTTTTTTTTCTTATTATTATTTCTCGAATGTGAGTTTTTCAAAACAAACATTAAGTTTTTTTTTTTGTTATAGTCACTATCATATTTTATTTAACACCTCCCTTAACATATGATCCTTAGCTAGTTCTTTGAAAGAAAATAGTAACAACTAGGAAACGAAAAAAAAGAGTAAATAAATTACAAATATCGGCATGAAATAAAAAAAAAAAGTAATTCCAAATAAAAATAAACTTGCAGAGGAAGGAACCGAAAGATGAAATATGTTTCAGGCACCTGATGTGGGACGGGAACAGCGACGATGCAATCGCAGAAGCGGCTGCCGGAGACGCAGTGGAGTCGGAACGTGGCGGAGAGGGTGAGGAAGGCGGCGGCGTGGAGATAGCATTGCGCTTGAAGGTGAACGGCGGTCATGTGAAGAGGAATGAGCGCGGGCGGGTCGCACTTTCCGTGGACGTAAGGCTGATAGCTTGGAACGTCGGGGTTGTCGACGATAGCAGGATTGTGAATGACGGCGTAGAGCATGGGAGCGGTGGGGAGGTAGGAGGTGTTGGACTTGGACATGGTTGGTGGAGGTTTGGGCGGCGAGACGGCGCGGTCTTTGCCGAAGTATATTCTCTTAGAGAGGCGGAGCCCCTCCTCCACCGATTTGGAGAATTCCTCTACCATGGCTTCTTCAACAGAGAAGGTAAGGAGACATCGACATGGAGTTCCTTCCTTCTCAAACCAACCTCATTTCGTTTTCCGTTTCCTACGACTTTCAATATTTGTGACGCTCGCATAAAAATAGACGCACCCTCTCATACAATAACGGACACCACCCACGTTCTCCTTTTCTGACGTGGCTTCTCTTTCCAACCAATTCTTTTTTTCCCTAATAAATCTCTTTATCCAATATTTTTATGTTCAAATACTTCCAAATTTTATTTTATTCAGTATTTTAATATTTCTTAACTTTTTTTTTAAGTATTTGTTTATTGTTTTTTTGTGGTATATAAGAATGAGGCAACGCAACATAAACTTGAATTCATCTAATGATATGATTTTTTTTTATAATTAAGGATAATGATATATTAACTATTTAAGTTGTTCATCTTTTTTTCTCACGTCCACGACAAAACCTATTTTTTCTTTTAGTTTTTGTGGTGCATATCGATTTCAATTCAGTTTCTTAAAGAAATTCAGTTATTGATTACCCACCTTGCTTTATTGAAGAAGAGTTACAATTCTAAAATAAGAACAAAATCTTTGTGAATATCAGTAGCTTTGTTCATCTAAAAATTTTGGTTGAATGAATTATTGCACCGTACAGAACACATTCTATCAAATTCCGAAGGTTGCGAAGTAGTTTGATCAAGAACTACCTTGTTCTTTGAACTAAAAGGAGTAATCATAGATGTACTTCAAAAATGATATTTGGTGGAATCAATAAAAAGATAAACACTAGATTTTTGTTACCATCTTCTTTTCAAAAACTCTGTTACGAAAAAACATAAAAGAAAGCATGTTTTGTTGTAGACATAGGAAAAAAATCAACTGCTTGAATTATGCTGACAAAGACAACAAAATTAACTGAAAACAAACATTAAAAAAAATACCGTTACCAGTAATGTATTACAAAAGTATCTGGTTAGTTAAGAGCGGGCATAAATAAAATCTATTAAAACAAAATACCGCAAAAAAATTCATTAAAATTTAATCTTTCTTTTCGTTGTTCTCATTTTATATCACAAGGAAATCATGATATTGCATAAGCTACATACATCACTGGGTTATTAATTTTCGTTAATAATTTGACAGTAAAATGACAAAGAGACTTAATTCTTTTTCTTTTCTTTTTTTAACTTTTATGGCAGCAAGTCAAACAGCAATTTTATCAGAGGATTAAAAATACAGTTAAACTTAAGAGAATATTTCACAGCAATGACTAAATTTCTCCCTCGCAATGAAGAGGATATATGTTATATTGAACTTGTAATGTTTATTCTTTGAGAAGATCCAGTAAGTATACTAAATCTAAAAGTACATTGGAACTCTTTATCTCAAGCTCCCAAGAAGACTAAAAATGGTATCTCCATTTCCCAATGTCTGGAATTGCAGTTGAAGAGCTGAGCATAACTCAGTTCCAGTTACTATTGTTAAATGATCCAATACTTTAGCTATGTACCAACCTTCTCTTTGAGGAAGCAACTGCCCACTTAAGAAGCAAAATTATATGCTTAACCAATATTGTACGAAAGTATCAGGAATGTCATACTCATGTATCAAAGATCAGGTCAAAGTTCCAACCCTGCTAAGGGCATCTTCTATTGCATGCCCACTACTGCATCTTCTGAAGTGTAAGGTACAAGATAGGAAGTGTGAACGACATGATTGGGCAAAAAAAGTAAGTAACATCATGTGCAGACTAGATTTGTGTAAAGAGTATTTCATTCCACGTATCAGGAATGCCAGGCAAACACCAGTGTAAGCAATCCTGCACACCTGGCTTGGCCGAAATGCTAAAATGTGATATATGACCTTCATCCCTAAGCTGAGAAAGAGCTGTTATGTCCAAGATCTTGACCCTTGTTCCCTTCACTGCATCGGCTACAACTTTATCTGTAGACTCTTCACCCAATATTTCCTTTCCCACTGACATTGGTGTAGTGCTGTTACAGCTGCCTCCAGTGTTCCAGTCCCCACCAACAAAATGCCTTGGGGAAATGGTCCGAAAGAATACCTTTAAACTAGGATACTCTAAAAGCTGCGAGCTCACCCACCTAACCACACTGTGAACAGTGAGATTCTTGGCACCCGCAACCACAGCTATCTTCTTGTCAGTATTTGGCACACCTCCAACATGCATTATCCACCTATTAGCATTGATCTTTCCTCGATTCCAATGGTGACCTGTATTGAGAACCAGAACGTTAAAACTGCGAAGGAATTGGCGCAAGAACTGCGGAGGCCGGTCAAGATGTATAGCATATTCTGTTGCTGGATCATCGACATTGATAGGTTCAATATCACAGAGAATTGCAGACCAGTAGTAGAGAATTGTAGTATTGGTGCTCAAAAACCGATAAGCCCATCCATCAGGGCGAGCGGCACCCTCAGATAGAATCAGCCCATACTCCTTCCCCACATATTCCACATCAAGCGTTTCCTTCCCAGCAGTGATCATGCACATTAGAGACTGAAACTGCTGCCGACCCAATGAGTCTCCAACAAAGGCTATAGTTTTGTGTTGCATCCTGAACACAGTCAATGATTATCAATTTGTAAAAAATGATCCCAAAAATTTATACTACTTTTAAACTATGAAGAGCGCAAGTGTATTGCAATCCGTTGTGTAGTGAAATACAAGGTAACTTCCAAACCAGAGGAAATTGATCAAGTACAGAACCATCTTACAGAGCAACCAGAAATAGTAATCACTAAAATTGCATGATTAGCCTGTTAGCACAAGCCTCTACCAAACTGATTATTCAAAGTACATCAAGCAGCACCCAATGATTCAATTTGCGATCTCAACTATCAAATCATTGAACTGAAAGCTAAAACAATTAGACAAGACTGCGATATATAAACATTACTTTAGAACACAGAATACCTTCTCAAAAATTTAGACCCTTCAAATTCCTCCATTTGACAATCTTTTGGCTGCCATCGAAGCCTTTCATATGCAAAATCTGTGCGTTGTGTCAAGCGGCAGGCCCACATCTCTGACAGCCATTGCTTGCATTCAAAACCTGAATATAAAGGTTGGCGGTTGTCTGGAACCCATTTTCCTTTTGCAAGGTTACATACTGGAAAAGGATCAACAAGAAAACAATCCTTACTTAACAGTACTAGCAATATATGGTTCATCAATCTAACAAATTTGCATGAAATTTTCCCTGCATCAGAAGAAGGACTTTGATCCTCTAAAGCATGAATGCATGAAGAGACCAAACCAGAGAAAAGATATTGGACACTCAAAAGTTTAATCCAGTTTGTCTAACATGAGAGCTTCTTCATCCCTGAATTAGTCTACAGAAAGATGCTTTTGTTCGTTGACTACTACAGCTCAAAATAGTGCTAAATTGCAACTTGCTTAGGTATGTCACCTCTCGATAAGAGAAGGGAACAAACAATGAGATTATTTTCTCAACTTCGACATTATAACAGCTATAACGTATCGAGTTTTCTTTAGCAATAAAACTGGTTTCTTAAAAAAAATTTAGAGGTAACCTTTAAAAACAAGCTTGTTATTAGATAATAAGCTGAAGAGCATGCATCAATTTTCCTCTAACCATAAGGGTTAAAGGTTTTTGTAAAATTAAATGAAAAGTTGGTTTGTCAGAAAAAACTCAGAGAAACACTTAAAAAAAAAAAAACTCGAGGTCAAGAAAACAAGTTACATGTATCAATTTCCCTTCAAACAATCAGAAGGAGTTAGCTTCACAATAATATTCTATGGATACTTGGATCAGCTTGAACATTCCACGGAATTGGGAATTAGAACGACATATTACATATTCATTTGCCAAAAATTTCCAATACCTTCGTTTTCTGTGGCATTATTCAAACCGATGCCTACTTCTCCGCTGCTATCATACTCATCTAACACACTGGAAAGCATTTCTACAACATCAAACGAAAGACCAAGTTTAAGTCCCAAGTTAACACGAGCTTAACAAAGATAGAAGGGGAAGAGAACAGCAAGACCACATGACAAGGGTTGTAATGGTTAAAGGATGATACTAGCATAATCTAATCTCTTTGTATGAGATAATAGAACATAAAACAGCGGACACTATTATCATAACAGTATAATTAACCCAATCAACTTGATGAAGAACAACATAAGTACGTAAATAAAACAGAAATGCAACCATATAATTTGAAAGAAATATATTACGTTCTGTATTTCCAGCATTCCTTTAATCCCTGCAAAGCATTGGGCAGAAACTGCCTGAGACACAACATTAATATTTAGTTTCTTTATCCTATTGGTTGTTTTATTATTTACACGTATACATGGCTTTGGCACGATTATGTGGACCACAGAGCTATTGGCCAAATTATCTTCAAATATGCTAAACAACCAAAAATAAACTACTGATAGTAAATACAAGTCCACTGTTCCGCATGAAGTTTCAAAGCTTCGTTACAAAATAATAAGACGGTATTTGGCGCCAATGGATGCTAAATAAATGTAATCCTCAATCCTCATCTCAAAAGGATGAGATTATCCTTATCAAAAAACTAGGGATCTACATCTAGCTTCATCACTCATCAAGACAACATGTTCTTTAATTCAGACTTTAAACACTACCTCCGAAGTCCAAATTACTAAGTAACCTTTGCAACATAAATGAGGCCTTCATAAATGAAAAATAAAATAACATTCCCATATTAGGGAATAACACACAAGTTTTATTCAAAGAAAAAACTAATGCAAACCTGAAGAAAAATGCATCAATGTTTGAGAGGAAACAAATGAAGCACGACCAGGTGCTCTCTCCCATGACCATATAATGAACGTTGTGGACACCAGAATAATGGAAATAAGGGAAATTTCTTTACCCTTCAAGCCATAGAAGCCCACCTTCATCCTAAACAGACAAAAGAAAGTTAAAAACATAGGAAAGTAAAGAAAAGGGATGGGAAGACACCTTCTTTCCTTTTCAAATGTGTTGAATACTAAGCTCCAATTGAGTTATAGTAGAAACAAATAAACAATCTTCCAACAAGAAAGGAAACAAACAAAAATAAATAAAAGGTTTCAGTTTAAGCCAACAGTGATTTCAAGCTATAGAGGAAAACCAAACGTCACTTTCTCAAAAAAGCAAGTGATCAATCAAACTCTAAGCAGCATTGAAACAGCAAGACCTTCTTCTGCTAAAAATTCCAATAAAAGTTATCAATTTCAATTAAAATTTTGCTAAAACATTTCCACCAAGCCGGTTTCGAAGCAACCGCGACAAATGCACAAGAAACCAAAAAAATGGAAGGGTGGATGGCATGAGCTAGCAAGCTAGTATCACAAACGGACAGAAATTGAGTGATTGCGATCATGGTATGAAAATTAACAACGGATGATTGGTTTCACACCAGAACTCACCTCAATAGGAAAAGGGGACTTGGAACCCTAAGAAAGTGTAAAAATGTGTATCGAAAATGAAGTGACTAAAAACAGAAAAAGGGTAGCGTAGATCGGAAGTGATTCATAGATCAGAAGGTGGTGAGTTTGTAGAAGAACCGTTTTGGGAAGTTACTTCTTTCTTTTCCTGTTTTAACCTTCTTTTCTTTCTCTTTGTTCACGGCTTCTACTGTGAATGGTTAAAAAATACGAATAATGCATCTAAGAAATTTAATATTTTCTTTTATTTTCAATCTTCTCGAAGATTCAAAGACTTACAAAATATAAAGTATTAAACACTTTCATACTATTATCACTTTCAATTTTTTTACTAATTTGAGCATAAAAAGTTCTTATCAAGTGTTACCACTGGAGTTGGAACTTTAAGAGAACGCTAGTTCGATAATAACATAATCATTGATTTATTTTCTAAATTTGTCAAAACTATTTTTATAATTTGGTTGGATTCTCATATATGTTGTCGACTCCAACATCTAAGTCCACGAAGCAATATAGGTGTGACTGTCATCTGATATCCGACAATGATTTTTCAAACTACGATAATTTTCACTATCACAATTCTATTTTCTTCCATAATCGTTTATATTCTTAAATATCTTTCTAATACTTAAATAAAAATATAAAATTAATTTTTTAAAATTATTAATCTTAAATTTTAAAAATATGAATGAATATAATTTTGGTTATCAAATAATGTTATGAATTTGTTGTCGTGATTTATGACACTGACACGTGTATGTTTAAATATGTGTTGATATCTCATAAGAGCCTCATTTATCATGTAAACAAATTCTTAATTTTTAAGGTTTGGAGAAAATACATGATTGAAATTTAGGATTGAGATATAGGTTAGGCAAGTAAGGTGTCTCAATAAAAATAAAAATGTAAGCTTTTTCTTCCAAAAAGTTATTTTTAACAAATTTTAAAATTTCCTTATCTTCAATGATAGTGGGCATTTTTAAAACGTTGGTATAAGAATCAGGATTGTTTGGATGGTGGTGGTGGAGGATGCCAAGGAATCTTTGTTGCTGCAGTAAAAGAGTGAAAAAGCATGACATGTGACGAGAGAAAAGAAGCACGATCGCGGAATCTTTTTTTGCAGTAACAACATCGTATTCCTTTGTTTATGCAGTAGAAGGGAGAAAAACGCAGGATTGCGAATTTCTGAAACTCCGGTAAAGTAGCAAAAACACACTAACCTTCTTCGGGAACCGAACCCTAAAACCCTGAATCTGTTTCGGAAAGCGAAGCCATGGCACGTGAGTTCAACGATGTTGCAGCAACGCTCCAATCCATACGCTACAACCGCGGTTCCCTCCACCTTCTCGACCAGGTCCTCTCTTCTCTTTATATTCCTCTTCCATTCGCCGATTTCGTATGCAAAGATTTTCGCACGTACACACGTTTCACGTTTTCGACAATGTTCTAATATTATATTTTAAATTTGAAAGTCCGGCTTAATATTTTGGATGTGTAGTAGCAACCACTAATCTTGGTTTTGTTTTAATCTTTACATTTCGCCACTGATTCTGCTTTTCAGAGAAAGCTCCCTCTGGAGACAACTTACTTGGAAATTCGGGATTCAACAGATGGCTGGTAAGATGTTTTAGTTGAATTTGAATTTGAGTTTCGCTACATCAGTAGATAACTTTTTAAGTGGACAATTTTCATCTAGAATTTGGATTATGATCTTAATATTTTCAGTCAGTGGGTTCAAACTATTTGAATGTTCATAACTTTCTCAGGAATGCCATTCAGGATATGGTGGTCCGAGGAGCACCTGCTATTGCGATTGCAGCGGCACTCTCTTTGGCTGTGGAGGTGTTCAACTTAGACGGTTTCAATGGGTCAGCTGGTGAAGCTGTTTCCATCCTGCAGAATAAATTAGAATATCTTGTCTCAAGGTGTTTACAAATTTTCTGCATTTCTTAGGGAGCAATCTGTGTATTTTGGTTGATTTAAGCATGCTTTTGCTAGCGATTAATATTTAGCATATTGAAGTTCCTTGTGAAGAAGTTAATGTGATTGTCGTGAAGTTCCTTTCAAGCATATGAGTTTTAGCTTATTTCTTTCTTCATGATGCAGTCGGCCAACTGCAGTGAATCTATCGGATGCTGCGGGAAAACTCAAAGAAGTCGTATCAAATGCTGCTGCTACCACTTCAGAGGGCAGGAGTGTTTTCCAGGTATTACTAAAATTTACACTAAAGGAATTCTTGCTAGTGAAGAAAGTTACATTTTTTTTACCCTTTTTACACATTTTTGGTTTTAGCCATTTGAACCTGAATATACTGGATTAATCCGTAGGCATTTATAGAAGCTGCTGAAGTTATGCTTGAGGATGATGTTGCCTCAAATCGAGCTATTGGCTCTTACGGAGCTAGCTGTATTCAGCAACAAACTGGGAAACAAAAGCTTTCTGTTTTGACGCATTGCAATACTGGAAGGTGCCTTTTACAGTACCATTCCTTATTTAGTGTAGTACTTCATATAATAGAGTTTATCTGTTGTTTTCCATTTGTTTGATAAATTAATGATTAAGTGTTTGGACGCACTAATAACTTGGTCTTTCATTAATACTCAGTCTAGCCACAGCTGGATATGGTACTGCTTTGGGTGTGATCCGTGCACTTCACAGTGCAGGAGTTCTAGAAAGGGCTTATTGCACTGAAACACGCCCATTTAATCAAGTGAGTGCACTTTCCGTAGTATATTCAAAATGAAGTGAGTGCACTTTCCGTTTTCAGAGAAGATACATCCTGTGTTACATTTAAATTGGATGATCAGTAAAAGTTATTTTATGTTTTTTTTTTCTTTTGACAACTTGATTAAATAGCATTAATTGAGAACAGTTTTTAACCGCAGTGATGTATATTCATTTCTGGTTTGTACCCATGTTCAATTTAAAGTTTTAATACGTAGCATCAATTTCTGAACAAGAACACTCAAACAACAGATATTTTTCGGTCTGTATCTTGGTGATAATTGTAGTTTATCTAATTAGTTATATTCAACTTAAGTTGTCTGCGTAGTCATTCATTTGAATAAGGAAAAGAAGAGAGTAAAAATTTTGGGGGCCCATTAAACTTAAAATACTAGAATTTCATTCAGAGTCAGGATATTATATGTGATGATCACGCCAATTACAGAGATCCAGAATGCATATGTGTGTGTGTATTATTTGAACAGTAGATTGATGACATGAAAGAACAAGTTAGCTTAAGTTTGTAGTAGTTTTGAGAACACATAATGAAATCAAACTTAAAACGATTTGGAGGTTGAGTACCAATCAATCGCAATGTTTAATTGCAGGGATCTAGACTTACTGCCTATGAGTTGGTGCATGAAAAAATACCAGCAACTCTTATTGCTGATTCTGCTGCAGCTGCACTAATGAAAGCAGGAAGTGTGGATGCTGTTGTTGTTGGGGCTGATCGTGTTGCATCAAATGGTACTTTGAGTTACAATGAAAATAAGCTATAGTTTGCTTGAGCATGAAAGCTATCATCAGATTCATCTTCCTCTAAATGACATTGCAGGTGACACAGCCAACAAAATTGGAACCTACAGTGTTGCCTTGTCGGCAAAGTTTCATAATGTACCTTTTTATGTGGCTGCCCCCCTCACCTCCGTTGATCTATCACTTTCTTCTGGACAAGAAATTGTAATTGAGGAGAGGTCTCCCAAGGAATTGTTGAACGCACGTGGAGGACTTGGAGAGCAGGTTGCTGCGTCAGGAATTTCTGTGTGGAACCCAGCTTTCGATGTTACTCCTGCTAGTCTGATATCTGGGATCATCACGGAGAAGGTCTTTCTTTACTCCTCATCTCTCTCTACTTGCATAATATGTATGGGTTTCAGTTGCATTTTCTCCTCTAAACCATTTCATGTTCTCCGAGCAGGGTGTCATTACGAAGACTTCTGCTGATGATGCATTCGACATCAAAGCTTTCGTACAGAAAACTGGTTAAGGTAGAGTGGATTTTCGCACACGTTACAACATATGTAGATTTGAAAAGTATTGATGTTTGGAGAGAGTGTTGTGACCGGAGGATCAACTAGTTCAATGTTGGTGTCCTAAAAAAACTGATCTGGACATAGTTATGGCTAGTAAACAAGTCAATAAGAAATTCATGGAAACCGTGCCTTGTGTGGCTAAAATGGAGTTGAAGGGTTTTTAAGAGCCCTTTTGGTACGCTAGTTTGATAAGACTTGATAACAAAACCTAATTGTATAACATGATTACATTTTAGTATTATGCAATGTTTGGTATAACATTTTAGCATTTTAATATTGCACGAGATAATAGTCAAATGTTTCTTTAGTGATCGATCCATTGTGTAACATTAGACCAGATATAATAAAAATTGTCACTTCTAAAATACCTTTTTAAATGGGCATTAATTATTTCTTTACAAGTTAAATGGTTTAATATAAAATATTAAAATAATTCAATTTTATGAAAACCACTGTTTGTGTTAAAAAAAATATTAGACTTTAACACATCATTTATAACAAAATAAAATAATACATCATTTAATATATCATTAAATAGTCTAATAATTTAATACATCATTTATAACAAAATAAAATTCATTTCAAACAACTATTTATTTTCGACCTCATTCACGGTAAAATGGTTTACACGTATAATGGATTCCATGTTCATTTATTATGTTTGGTTTCTCTTCATCTTTAACCTCATTTCGATGTCTACTACATGCAAATTTTCTTATGTAAAATGTTAATTGTATTATGGTAAAATTAATATTTCATTCAAATCACTTTAAATCCAAGCAAACCATCCAATATTGAAAATCTCATCAGTTCCTTGAATTATGACTTAGCAAATATTTCAAAACGATTTGACTGTCTCCACATATATTCTTGAACAATGAATTCCATTCAAACAAACACATTACAAAAGATGTGAATATTATAAAGTAAAGTAATACTTTCCTAATTACATTTAGGTTTTTAAACTTTGTTTTAGGTAAACGATTTCATATAACTTGTTATTATTAACATTGTATAATGAATTATTGTTCACTAGACATAATTATGGTTTGTAATTATTAAATTATTTTTATTATTTATCCCTTAGCAAATCAGTGGCAAAAAGTGATGATAGGAGGAACATGAAATTACACAATGTTCTTAACTTAAGTAATAAGAAATGTCAACTATTAACGAAAATTTTTGTTATCAGAATACTTAATGAAAAGCTAGACATGACTTAAAAACAAATTATTACAAAAATAATTAATTTGAAAACTTTGTAGAAACTTAAATTTCACTATTTTTTTAAAATCGATTAAGCAATATTTATATTTCAGGATGCTGAAACTAATTCACTATCTATTTTTTCTCTTTTACAAATGTCATAAAAGACCAACCTATTCCGTCTCCGTCCAATTTCAATTTTTATCCATTGGGAGAAAGAAAAACCCGCGCTTTGCACCGATCAATTTGCAAAACCCGCAAAGGTGAGAACTTTCGCTGCACTTTCAAAGGATTTTATTCCTAATTCTTCTGCTGAAGAATTCGTAGATAATTTTTTTTTTTCTTATTTGACAGGTTGGAATTGAAATGCAGAAGAAGTCGACATTGCCACTGAGCGACGCGAATGCGAACAGAAAGAGGAAGGAAGTGCACAGCAAGGAAACGTTGGTGAAGCTTCTAAGATGGCATTTTGGGTACCCTGATTTTAGGGGCATGCAATTGGACGCTATTCAGTCGGTGCTTTCAGGTGCATTCACCCTTTCCTTTCTACAAGCGTAGAAGTGAACTATGATATTTTCCTTCGTTTTTTTTTAGTAATTGGTGCCTCATAGACTGTTGATTAGTGAAAAGTAACGGTTTCAATTCAAGTCCTGTTTTTTTATACTAAAAGTGACTCTTTGCTTAAGAATGGTAACTTGAGTTGGAATTTTCCATTGATTTTGGACTCTTTATGCAGGAAAGGATTGTTTTTGTCTTATGCCAACTGGGGGAGGCAAGTCAATGTGTTATCAGATCCCTGCATTGGCAAAACCAGGAATTGTGCTCGTTGTATCTCCTTTAATAGGTGGATGACTTTCTTCTTGTGTACATGTTGTGTCTTTAGCTGTGCTTGTTGCTGCTTGGTAATTCACACAATTTTTTATGCTAGGATACTACTGTGATGTCTGACTTTTGTTCTACAGCCTTAATGGTAGGCATCTTTTGGTAATTCACTTGATTTTCAGAAATATTGATTTCCTGAGTTTAGAGTTTGTTTTGGCTGATTTTTTTCCCTTTCTGCAAGTTAGGAAAACCAAGTAATGGCACTGAAAGAGAAAGGGATTGCAGCAGATTTTCTCTCCTCAACAAAAACAGCGGATGCTAAAGTAAAGGTGAGTAAGTTGTTAAAATGCTGACTTTTTATGATAGGCAATGTGACGACAATCAAACATAGTGGGGTCTGGTTTAGATGTAAGCTGTCTCGCCTTGGAAGCAGTGCAGTGTGACTGATACCAGGATTTCAATCATGACTGATTCTATCACCTTAAAAGGAAGTAACTTTATTATTACATCAAGGCTCATCGCCATCTTTACTGTAATAATATATCTACACATATCGAAGTGAAACAGAAGTTAGTTAATATAACAATTACAATAATCTCAATAATATTTTCCAGATCGTGGAGTTGTTTACATTGGAATTAGTTTGGTACTTCTATTTAACATGAATAGTGTCTTTGTCTGTATATAAATGTATTTTTTTGTTTGGGGAAAGGGAAAGAATCCATGCCAAATTAATATATATGCATGTGTAATAACTTTAGCCCCTTTAACGTAAAGAGATATTGATAAGTATCCAAACACTTGGGAAACTCACCCTCAAAAGTCCTCTCCATGTTGGGACTTAGGCACCCCATGATACCAAAGTTCTTATCGTGTGTAAAGTGAGAAATTATCTATCAATTTATATTTATGAAAATGTTATAATTGAAATCTGTGTTACATAAAACCTACTTTTTTTACTAATCTCTTCACGTTAGAGTTTAGAGGAGCTAAGTCCATATGTGTCCAATTCCTCAGTGTTCCCTAGTGTTATTGATTCAGGAAAGTGATTTTTACCTTTTATGATTTAAGATTCACGAGGACCTTGATTCTGGAAAACCTTCTACAAGGCTGCTATATGTGACTCCAGAGTTAATAGCAACACCAGGGTTTATGTCAAAGCTCACAAAGATTTATACTAGGGGGCTGCTAAATCTCATTGCCATAGATGAGGTGTGAGCTGGGAAGACCATTTCAAATTTTTTATCTACAGGAATTTACTTGGTTTCTTAGTAATTTCGCTTGTGCAAAATTTTCAGGCACATTGCATCTCAAGTTGGGGTCACGATTTCAGGTTTGTCATACATTCTGCTTTCTGCAACAAGGCAATTGGAGTTTGTTGTCATGGTAGAATTCTTTCATGATTATCTTATAGGACCCATATGTTTCTTTCTGCTAAGACAATAAATTTTATGTAGTTAATATTTTTGTAGTGCCTTGCCTAATTAGATTCATCCTCTCTTCTCTGTTCACATGTATAAATGAAAGATTTTTATATTTACTTTTATCCTAGTGCTAAACTTATAACATTAATTTGGTAAGTGCCTGATTGTGCTCAATAGGTTCCAGCTGAACTCCATTAATGTTTCAATTATCTTTGCCTTTTGGATTTTCTTTATCCAATATCTGAAGATTTGATTAATTTTGGGGTGTCTATGTTTAATTTCCCATATATGCATATAGATTAGAATTTATTATCATGATACACAATTCTCTTTTCCTTCCCTATTTTGGAGCAGACCTAGCTACCGTAAGCTTTCATCTTTGAGAAGCCACTTACCAGATGTACCAATATTAGCTTTGACTGCTACCGCTGCGCCAAAGTGAGTCTTCTTAATTTAATTTCTTTAATATGATTTGCTTTTTATTTTGTCATGTCTTAATTTGTTCGTATTTGCATTTTATATTCAAGCTTATGCTTTTGCAAGCTTGTATATTCTTTTGAACATTAATTTGTCAATTTTCACATGGTTTTGCAATTGCTATTCTCCTATAAGTAAGATAGATGAAAGAGAGTTACTATCTGTTTACACCAAGTGTAAAACTTAGTCAAAATCAAACCTCCAATAACTTTTCATTGAATACAAATGTAGTTGATCCAACCGATGAAGTTTTCTATCTTAATGATCATGTTTATGATATTTCATATGATTTAAAATTTGTATAGATATGTTATCTAATAATAAAATTTTACATATTTTTAAATAGAATATTATCCATTAAGTGACGTTATAACCTTTTAAATAATTTTGAAATTGTATGAAATTTTGTATTTTGATGTATGATTTAATTTAATTGATAAGAATATGAAATTCAGCGGTTGGATTGATTAATGTCGAGGGAAATCGAATGCATTCTTGTGAAAAAGTCCCCTTGTGTGTATAAGCACCACTAAGGAACATGTATACGTATTTAGGTACAAAATACATCTAACACTTCTCTTCAAGTTGGAGCATATAAATCTTATGCACCAAACTTGTTACATATATAGTCCATCCTTGGGCCCTAAAGTGATTTGATGAAGATATTAACCATTTGATCATTGGAATTAATGAATTGAGTGGTAATGTCTCTAGACAAAACCTTTTCTCGGATGAAGTGGTAATCTATCTCGGATGAAGTGGTAATCTACCTTTGAAATAGTAGATTTGAGTCAATATGAAGAGTAACTTGGTTATCACAAACAATCATCTGTGTAGCATCCCCAAATCTCAATTCTTTAAGCAACTGTTTGAACCAAATTAACTATGAGGAATAGAAGAATGGTAGAGATATTTAAGAGCATGATCACTACAGAGTGTATGAACAGAACAAATAAATTTGCATTCTATAAAAGGTTATTGAAGGCATAATTTAACTAAATTTTACACCTTGTATAAACTTATCCTAGCTTGTGTAAATATATAAATCTAGGAACCTCCAGTATATTTTGTATTATGGAAGAATTTTTTCCTATTATTTAATGACCAAATAATTTTTGGCTTGTTCTGTCAAGTCCCCTGCTTACCACAATGATCATTGCACATTCTGGGTTATATTTTTGGTGCACGCATTCTCTTTTGTTCTGATCTAACATTTTTATGTGTTGAGGGGAGACAAATGAGAATGACATGCGGCATTGATTCCCTGGATGTTCTTTTTCTGTAGGGTTCAGAAGGATGTAGTTGAATCCTTGCGGATGCAAAATCCATTAATACTCAAGTCTTCATTTAATCGTCCAAATATATATTATGAAGGTCAGTTCTGCTTTGCTGAATGATTCATATCTGAAATCAATTAAACTTTTGTGACATAATTTCTATGCTAGTAATGGTGAAATATGATTGTCCCGTGTGACATGTAATGTGACTGGTGCAATAAGTAATAAATCAATCCACACAGTACATAAGTGTTTGTCTATGCTCCTCTTAATAATGAAGATACAATTACAGAAGATAGAAGAAAGCAAAAGAACATGCTATTCCATTTTGGCTATTTTAAACATTCAAGTTACTGCATGAATTCTGTTTCTCTAGATGTTGATTTTGCATGAGATGAAGCTTATAATTTACTCAAACAAATGTGACTTCAATTCTTGATTATACAGTTAGATACAAAGATCTATTGGATGATGCTTGTGCTGATTTATCTAATACACTCAAATCTCTGGGAGATGTCTGTGCAATAGTGTATTGCCTTGAACGTTCAATGTGTGATGACTTATCAAGTAATCTATCCCAAAATGGTATTTCATGTGCTGGTACTCCCTCTTTTACATATTTTTCTGCCTTTACTAATTGATTTTCTACACCTATTAGTTCACATAGTATATTTTATTTTGGGTCTTTTCAGCTTATCATGCAGGATTGAATAATAAAATGCGAACTTCGGTGTTAGATGATTGGATTTCTTCTAAGATAAAAGTTATTGTTGCCACAGTGGCTTTTGGGTATGGTTTTCCCTTTTTATGTTTGTATCTCATGCAATTATTTCTTTGAAGCATGCCATTACATGTTGGTGTTTGCTGTGGGGGGTTGATGAATTTTGTGGCCCTGTTCATAGTAGTGGCCATAAGATCTACGGATTACAATGATTTCTGGCATGATACTTGGTGCGACATCTACCAAGCTAAAATGCCCTGTGATGGGACTTTTGTAGAGACCAAGGGCCATGGAGCCATGATGGTGCGCAAGCATGCTGTTAACTATTCTTTCATCATTCCTTAGTCCAATGTTGATTGGGCCTGTACAGAGATTGAAAATAATATTGATAGATTAAAATACAATAAATTACTAAAATCAATATTGTTTTCTTACAATGTGTAGCAGAATGGGTCAAAGTGTGAGGAACAAAAAATGTGATTAGAAATCTGAGTTGAAGATTTTCACTTGCGTTAAAATATATCTACATCCTTTTCTGATCTGAGTATGATGCAAATAGCTTTTGATTTATTTGAGGTTGTGATATATTTCTTTCCATTCTTCCTAATCTTTGCATGGAGCTGTGCTGTTGCATGTAGTTACTGAGCCTTTGGTCTTCATTCAGAATGGTAAGTGGTGTTTTACTATTGGTTTGATTAAAAAATTTTGATGTTTTAATATTGTAATCTTTATTTATTATACTTGTGCTTTGCTGGTTATAACTTGAGATCAAATTTACAGGGCATTGATAGAAAGGATGTCAGAATTGTTTGCCATTTCAATATTCCCAAGTCAATGGAAGCATTCTATCAAGAGTCCGGCCGAGCTGGTCGTGATCAATTGCCATCTAGAAGTCTTTTGTACTATGGGATAGACGATCGCAAAAGAATGGTTGGCTTACTAGAGACTTTACTCTTCTTTTTGTACTATACCTGTTTTCTTAAATTATAATCTGTATCAGGAATTTATATTAAGTAAATCAGGGAGCAAGAAGTCATCTAGTTCACAGGAAGAGTCATCCAAAATATCCCTGATTGCTTTCAATCAGGTGACATCTAGTCTCTGGGTGATTTTTTTTAACACAGTATCTCTGCACCTTGCCGTTATATACTTACGTAATGGAATATATTTGTAACTGCCTGTAGATAGTTGAATACTGTGAAGGATCTGGATGCCGCAGGAAAAGAATTCTTGAGAGTTTTGGGGAAGAGGTAATGAAATATCTGTGGCATGCTTCATGTTAACCTGAGTGGATTATTAACTTTAATTGTTATAAGCAGGTAACTGCATCACTATGTGGAAAAACATGTGATGCCTGCAGACATGCAAACTTAGTTTCCCGATGTTTGGAGGATCTCAAAACTGTTTGTGCTCTGCATCGTAAAAATGGTTCATCTCGAGTTTTTATAACCAGGTACTATTCATCAGTAAAGAACCCTCATGCATTTGGAATTGAACTTGAAGTTGATAAACTGAAAACAGATTCTGTGAATATGTAGAGCAGTTACTTTTTTGCTAGGAAAATTTATGAATGGTAGGTGTGTCATGCAGGCTATGCTTAGTTTTCTTACTTCATTTGACATAAAGATATCAGATATGACCATATGGGTATAACGATGGAACTTTAATACAGCTTGACTTAAATTTGTGTCATTTTAGTGTGAATACCGTGGGACTTTCCTCTCTTGAATTGGCCCATAAACATGAAAAGAAAAGAAAGCAATGGAATTAAAACAATTGATTATTGAGTAGTTTGGTCCAACATAAGGATTGTATGCTCTGACTTGTTAGTTACACTTTACGGTTATTCTTGTGTATTTCATTATTGGTCTGATGATGATTGCCTTCTACTATATTAACTAATCCAGTTAAATGATATCTAGTTTCTTATTTATTGACAAATTTAATTTTTCAGTTCCAGTGCCGCAACTACTACTGGAGAACAGTTATCTGAATTCTGGAATCGTGGAGAGGAAGCAAGTGGATCAGAGGAAGATATATCTGATTCAGAAGGTAGAACTTATTTTGGTTGCCTGTGTTTTTACTTTTGGGGAGATCAAGTGTTTATTAGACCATAATTTATGCGGGTGAATTTTCGCTTGCAGATGATAATGAGGTTATCAACAACCTAACCAGGTCAAAGCTTCAATCCAAATTGGGAGTAAATGAAAAGCTTGCTATGTTACAACGGGCAGAAGAAAACTTCTATAGAAATAATAACACTTATAAACAGGTTTATCTTTATTGGATTATTCCACGTTGTTGGTTAAAAAACGTAGATTCTCCATAGTTAGCACCTTTGGGTGGTAACATTGCAGAAACTGTTCTTATAAGCAATCTGTATCGGGAAAGACAATACAGTTGTTTTGTAGTATCTGCCTCTTTTTTTTTTTTTTTCCGAAGTTCATTATTACTGCTAAAATCAATAAAAATACATTATTATACCGACTCATCTAATTTGATAACAGAACAACAAAGGTGACAAGAATGCTATTTCGGATCCAATGCGAGTATCAAGCAGGCAAAGGTTACAAAATGCTCTTAAACAGGTTCACCAACGGCTTGACGACTTCAAGTATGCTTAGCTTCATCAATTTGAGTATTTGTTCTGTTGTCCCACTCCCTCTTCCACAACAGAAAAACACACCCATCAGTTGCTCAATGTGTTTTTGCTATAACAAGTGTCCCACTTATTTGACATGCAGCAGCACCTTGTTCATAGATGACATTACTAGTTGTATTATTTAAACAGCAAAACTAAATCTTTAACCATAATATAATGACAATGACAACCACAGACATGATGATAAATTCACCTTAAATTATGTCACAGCTAAATTAAAGCAACGACAGCTGATTCTTTTATCACATTTGTTCAGGATTGAAGTGGATACGTCAGCATCTTTCCTTGAAGATGAATGCTACAAGAAGTATGGCAAGGCTGGTAAATCATTCTATTATTCGCAAGTGGCAAGTACTGTAAGATGGCTGACGACTGCCACCTCCAGCGAATTGATGAACCGACTTTGTGCAATTAATGCTTCTGCTGAAGCTGAACAGTCCCTTACGCCAGCTGAACAGCCCTTCAAACCGCCACCTACTTTAGATCCTTGTGCAGAAGATACCAGCAATGAATACTCTGGCAATGCTAGATCAGAAACTTCTCCATGTATTGTGCCAATGGAAAGCTGTTCGTTTAATAATACCAACTTGCCACAAATACCATCCTTCTCTGAATTCGTTAATAGTAGGAAAACAAAAGGGGAGCAGTTAAATGACACAAAGAAGCATTCAAGAACCGAAAAGAGGATGAGGATGCAGTAAATTTACTTCTGTAGATACTAGCTATTAAAGTTTTCAGATTTTAGTGGCATAATATCAAGTGCAAATTTCGGCTTCTATAAATCAGTTAGTATTGTTTGAATAGTTTCTGTCTCATATTGGTGCAGTGTTTTTGTTGGAGCAGATCCTTGTCAAGGAAAATAGTCTTGTAGTTAGAAGTATCAATGGGTTGCACATGTGAGGCATAAAATATTCATATTGGGTTAGAAAAAATTTAACTTTTTAAAATTTGGATCAAACTAAATCCAGATTAATAGGTTAAATGGTTCGAACTAGGAGGTAAGTTAACTTTAATCTATTAGCAATACTATTTTATTAGTTCTTTATTATAATTATTTATTACTAATTATATTGGTTGATAATTTGTTATTTTTAAAACACGTAGTTAAATAATGTTTGAATATATAATTTATTTGTTTGTCAAATACATCGATATTTTAGTTTTTAACAATTATTTGGTGTTATTATTATTATAAAAATTGAGTTGAGTGGATATATTTTGATTTAATTACAATAAATATATAAAATAAATTTAAAAATAAAATATATTTTGATTTAATTATAATAAATATATAAAATAAATTAAAAAATAACTGAATAAAGAACATGTAGTAGGTCAATGTTCATTTCTTGTAATATTTTTATGATTTTTATGTATTTATTCATTATATTATTAGTGTGTTGAATAAAGAACATGTCAGTCTCTTAAGCTATCTACAGGGAAAAAAAATAAACTGACATACCTAGTTAATCATTTGAAAATGATAGAAAACTCCATTCTAATGGCCGAAAAGAAAACACGGTTATAGTTTTTTCCTTGAAGCATCATCTTCCAATAGTTTGACAGGCTGATGTTTATGCTTAATTAATTAGTTGATAAAAACTCTACAGTGATATAATTTGAAATTTCATGAAAATAATTGTAATGAGGTCTCTAAACTACTTTTGTAATCAGATCCTTGAACGAATGAATGTTTAAAGTTTGAAAAGATTTAAGAATGAAACTAAAAGAAAAGACATGGAGAGCTTATCATGAATATCTATCTACCCTATATGCTTAGTCTCTGCATAATACATATAAGGAGATGATGATTCTTTTGCATCCATTCTATGCAGCATGCAGTGGTAATTTTCCAACAAAGTTTGAACTAAGACTACCCAAGTAAAGATGCTCCTCAAACTCCAAAGCTGAAGTGACAAAATTAATGACCTTCCCATCACCATCTTCAAACTTCCTAATTATCTTCCCATCAGTTCCCACATTCACCACCCTTGCTCTTCTCTTCAGATCAGCCACAAAGTTAAACAGTCTTGGAGATGCAGCTAGCAGATGCTTCGTTATCTTGTACTTGTACATAAACTCCAGCCTTTCAGAATTCAACTGTTACATAATCTTTTTAGTTATTAAACATCAATTTTAACACTAAGAAAACAACTTAATAGCAATAATAATAATACCTGAATCAAACCGATCCAGAAGGATCCATCAGGAGCAAGATTGATATTATCAGGTGCACCAGGAAGGTTTTCTACGAAAATATCTGTTTTGCCTTTCTTTTCTCCTTTTAACCAATACCTCAGACACCTATATCTGATTCACACAACACTTTATAACATCAGACAAAACAAAGTTACAGATAACAGAAGAAAGTGAAAGAAGTATAGAGTGGTATACCTCCAAGTTTCACAGATCAAAAGAAAATCTTGGTCTTTGGAGAGTGCAACTCCATTAGCAAAGGCAAGATTATCGAGAAGAAGAACAGATTCGTTGGATTTTGCAGTGTACTTGAAAAGTTGTCCGTGAGGTCTTGCCTCTAAGAAATCCAGATGCCAATGATGCATATCAAATTTCGTACTCACAATGCTGAAATACACATTCCCATCCCAGTCTTCTATTGCATCATCTGCAAACCTGGTTATTCCATCCCATATTCATTTCAACCTTAATTATAATTCTTACTTCTACAAAACCTTCAAACTTTTACTTTTCCCAGAATATGCTTAAACAATCAGACTATCAGATTGTGGCTACTAAATTAAATTACTAATGATACTTATAATATTTTATAATTTAGTTAAGCATTCATAAAAACATATACTTTAACTTTTAATTATTTAGTACATTCAATAAACTAAATATGTCTGAATATAAGACAACCTCAAATCAAACCGTCCATGTTAATGCATTTAGCTTTTTAGTGACTTGGTTCAAGTACAGATAATCACCATTATTATTAACATAATAATAATAATAATAATAATAATAATAATAATAATAATAATAATAATAATAATAATAATTGAAGTTTGATAATCACCATTAGATACATGAACTTTGATAAGTAATTATTGAAGTTTTTGACGTTTTGTCGGGATACTACGTGTTTCTGGTGTTAAACATTCTGTTTCTTCAACTACGACTTTTACATTAGGTTTAAACCTCATTTTGGTCCCTAAGTTATAAAAGGATGTTCAGTTTAGTTCCCGTTTTTAAAAATGTAAATCTTTGGTCCCTAAGTTATAAAAAATATATCAAATGAGTCATTTTTTTGACTTGAAATACTGTTTTTGGTTGTTTCTTACTAACTGCTACATCTTTAGATTGCTCTGATTTGTTTCTTAATAATAACAACACTTTAGATTGTTCTTTGTACTTTGACCATGAACATCAAAAAAGTACTCATTTGATACATTTTGTATAACTTAGAAATCAAAGGATTACATTTTTAAGAGCGAAAACTAAACTGAACATGCGCTCATAACTTAGGGAGCAAAAAAAGGTTTAAACCTTTACATTAATAACATTACCATTTCGTTTTCCACCATTTATTATTTCTTCAATGTGTCATTTTGATGGTTGATTTTATTTATTACATCTCTACATCATGATAAAAATCATTTTAATACATATGAAACTAAAATATTAATCGTGAATGAGAAAATAAAAAGAAATTCAAAAGCTATAGGAGTTATTAGGAAGATGCATAACGATATATTTTAATTAATCACTATTTTTTTTTTCACCTTAGAAACTTGACCATTAAGTTCTTTAAAGTTATTACTATCACTGTCAAAATTTCTATTAAACTATTTATAAATATTTAATTCGAGGTTGAAAAATGTTTAAGATGATTGTGAGACTAAGTTAAGCATTAAATTATATAGTAAGAGCTCTATTAATTTCATAATTTTTTTTTTGACAGTATAAATTAAACCTTTATCAAATATTTATATTTGGACAATGATATTTTCACATTGAATTTTTTTTTCATTTCTATTTGTTATTATTTTTTAGAAATTTTTTCCTTTTTTTTTAAAAGTATAAAATTTTATTTTTATTAACATAATTTTACCTTTATAAAGAGTTGTCAAATGATAATTAATGTATCAAATAAAAATTTATTTTTTCTTTATACTTAGGTTTTTGTTCACTCATTATTCCTATTAAAGATGGACATGTCATTGGGTGGTCCTGAAATGGATACGCAGATTCGCTTTCATATGTTGGTCCCACTCTTCAGCATTCTAACCTTACACTGCTATTTGTCTGTTTTAGGTCATTTTCTTTCACTAACATTTACGAATTTATTTATTTTTTTACCAAATTTTTTACAACTAGATATATCTAATATTTTATTATTAGTATGTTTAAATTTATGTTTAAAAAAATATTTAAAATAAACTAATTATAAACTAATATATATATACGTTTGTTAAAAGAAATTATAAAAAACCTTTTTCCTTTATCAAAATAGACCTGTTCTTAAGATTGAAGGTTAACATATTATTCACGTAATAATTATTTAAAATTTAACTTGATATATTTTTAATTCTTTTATATCAATAAAATTGAAATTATTTCATAAAAGATTAATTTTTCTTAAAAAGAATTATATCTTGATATAACCCATTTAAATTTATTTTTTTAAGAGATTAGATTTACTTACATTGATATTTCATTGAATAATTTAAGAGATTAAATGTATGTTTTTATCTAAATTTATATTTTAAATAATTTTATTTAAAATTAAAAAACACGACAACATGTAAATGATTGATAGTTTACTAAATTTAGGTACATGAATGCAAACACAATAACCACGTGGAGTTTTATTTTTTTTTGTACTTTGTCCTTTTGAAAATCACTTCTGAGTAATGAGTTAGCATATAGAAAAGACAAAAACGAAAACATTGAAGACATAGAAATAGTAACCATGCAATAAATTCTGGGATAGTAACAGAACAAACCAATCTGAAAATAAAACATGAATTTGTGGAACTAACCTTATTTTAGAACCATCATTAGCTTCTGAAGTGAGAACACTGATACCATCTTCTCTAACCCTCAGCAAACCCTGAAAATCATAATTTTGAGAATGTTCCCAAAACACAGAACATGTTTTTAGAACAGAATATGACATTTTAACAGTATCACTATTTTATTATTAATTTATATATTTAAAACAAATCAATTATAAACTATTATATACTATTATATGAATAGTTGTAAAAAAGTTATTAAAAAAAGTCGTTAAAGATATATTTTTTGTTTTTTGAGAACAATTTTTCAGTTTTTCTTACCCTGGCAGAGTCGCAAACAATGATACCACCTTCTTTAGATTCGGTGACTCCTATCAAGGTATCACCACCGATATGCTTCCAATTCTCCCAATTTCCATTTCTGTGCATTCGTTTGATCCAACCATCTCGAGTAGCAGTATACATAGTCCCTTCTTTATCCACACAAAGATCTTCTGGTTCCTTCACATGTCCATCTCCAAGTTTAATGATGTTCTGTCCAAAAAACAGAAACACAGCAAGTAAATATACTGATTCTTCAACTCTATAGCAAAACCACGTTACAAGTATATCAACTTTTCACCTGTAATTTGTTGTCTCCGGTTGTTGTGGAAGGTTTTAGATCAAGCAAAAGTGGATCAATGGGTGAGAAGAAAAGGATTTGAACTGTGAGAGACAGTAAAACTGCTAGAAAGAAGCTTGAGAAGACTCTTACTAAGGAAGCCATGTTACTCTAATGTTCTGCTAACTGATATGCAAACGTATGAGTAACAGCTGACTCTATTTATCTAACAAATTTTCACCACCAACAACTTGTGTGGTCATAATTCAAGCATGGATTTTTGTTTAAATATCTTATCTTTTCCTCTGACAAGTATCAATAATCAAATTTCAACTCTGCTGCTCTGTAAGAGCTTGATGATACATTTTATATTTATTTAATACATAAGATAAAACGATCTTAAAAATATAGTTTAATATAATTGAACTTTATTGAGTTTTAAAATTCAGATACCAAACATTTTTAAAATTTATTTAAGAGATAAAAAACTTTTACTTTAAAGACTAATGTAAAAGGTAGATTTCACTTTGAGATATTGAGTTTATAATTTCAACGTGGAACAAGAGATACGTTTTTTATATTTATCTTTTCTCAAAGATGAATAAGAAAAATGAATAAATGAATTAATAAATGAATGATAGCTCTGACCCATAATGTTAGTAGCACAGACATTAACACAAGAGGACAAAACTCACTCAATTTTTTCATACCCAAAAAGTTTTCAAAATGAAATGGAAACTAAAACCATTGCTACCAAAAACATCAAATCTATGGCTATTCTTCTTCACTTATCCCTTCATCCCATTCCTTCCTTTTATAGTATAAATATATATAAACAAATATATATATATATATATATATATATATATATATATATCGAACTAATTATATTTTTAAAGATATTATTATTGAAAACTCTTAAAAACCTTACTTGCTTCATTTCAAAAGATCTTTCGTTCATCCCTTGTAAGAAAAATATAAAAGCCATATCCAACTATTTAACTAAAATAAAACTTGAAATGAAAAATCATAAACTCTGAGAAAAAAATAAAATAAATCTCAAGAATGAAATGAGCAGACAAAAAATGAAATAAATAATAGTGACAAATAAAGTAATGGAAGTAAAGAAAAGAATGAAATTAGAAATAAAATTTTTGAGAGAAAAGAGTTTAATATTTGTTCACAAGATAACACCAAACAAACACTAATATGCAAAACTTGAAAAAAAAAACACGTTACAAATAATTTTTCGTAAAACTCACTATACAAAATACTCAAGAGATAAGTGAAGCAGCGTGTAAAAACGGTGGAAGATGAAGAAGAATGATAAATAAATAAAAAATTATCTTAATAATTTTTTTTATTATATATAATTTTATATTTTACTATTGATCAATATTAAATAACCGTATTTTATAAAAAATTAAAAAGTTACCTTATTTAATTTTCATAAATTCTGAAAATACATAATTTTAAAAGGATCACAACATCTTCCTCCCAAAAAAAACTCCACTGTCATTAGAATTTTAGTGGGAGGAACTATAATTTAAGATAGTGCATTTAAAAAAAAAAATAAGAATTAGATTTGGTATCATATAGTGTACTTTATATAACTAAGATACATTCATTTGACGTCACATTTATATAAGTTTAACTTTACTCCTCTACGTAAGTTATTGTAAAGGTGGAAATATTTTGCTCGTAAATTTTGCTCAAATACGTAAGTTATTGTTGAGTTTTAAGAAACTGTTGAACAAAATCAAAGTACATCAGGGCACAAAAAGTGGATAATTTGGTTTTAACTTCACAATTGTTTTCCATCTTTAATTTAATTATAACATTTCAATGATATTTAGAACTGTTAAAATGAGTTATAATCATAAGTCAATCCGGTCCACCACAGGTTCGGACCAGGTTGAATTTGAAAAAATTATACGTTTTTTTTTAACCCTACTCATTTAAACCCGACTCATTCGAATTTAACCACATGTTCTTCATTACAAACTTGTGTTTCTTCATTGTCTACTTCTTTTTCTTCATTGCCAACGTCATCTTTGTGAACTCATTTCTCCAGCATTTTTTTGATAACCAAATGAGGATACAATAGAAATTTTCAAACTCTACTTACATTGCTATTGCATGCTTTCATTTCGGTTTGAACTGAAGTAAAGACTTAAATCAAATAATAACCTACAATAACAAATAAACAAAGGCAAAACCAAAATTTTAATACATATCGTAAACTTTTAGTAAACAAGGGAAAAAGATTAATAATTTGTATACTCAATCTTCTTATTACAGAATCCAACATTTCAATACATATCGTAAATTTTGACAAAATGTCCAATATACAAAATTAAAGTATAAACACATAAATGCCTCAAGTATTCAAGTAATGGTGATACCAACCTCCACGACGTGTGTGAAAAGCCCAAACCTTGTGAGAAATAACACCAAGTAAACCACGGTGAAATCATGGTAGTAGGGGCGAAATGGGTAATCGCCTTCAATGCGTGATACAAAGTGCGACGAAATAAAGAGACCATGGTCAAACCACGAAACCACAAGAGTGTGTGAATAAACGAAACCATAGGAGTCTGCGAAAAAACGAAACCTTTGGAGAAATGACGCCAACGAAACCATGGTCAAACCACAAACGCAATGCGCGAATGAAAAAACAAAATCTTTAGAGAGAAATGACACTAACGCAACCACTCGCAAACCATAGAGGCAATGCGCTAGATAGACATAGACAAAATGCTCTAGACAAAGTAACCAATGGACCCAAGCGACGAAGGAACAACGATGGACAGAAACAACACTTCAATGGTGGAGAGAGAGTTCATAAATGTCAAAGACAGGAATGTCAAAGACAAAATATTCTTTCTGAAATGAAAGGCGCCAAAAGGATTTGTGAACATTTTTTTCAAAAGCGCTCTCGAAGACAAAATCAACCTTTTTAAAAAAATTTAATAAAAACACCCAATAACAATGTGACACGTATTGTTGTCAAAATGTTATAAAAAATCTGTTGTTAAAGAAACGTTTTCCTTTGTTTATAAGTGTCTAAAGATATGTGATGACTTAGTGAATGAGCATACATCACTCGGGATGGGTCACGAGCTTCCCAATTATGTGATGTTAGTCATTTAGTCTTGGATACGAATGTACTTCATGACATTTTTTATACTTCTTTTGAGATCATTTGACAATACTTCATAAGACATATAGTGAATCACACATCAAGACTCTTTCTACTAAAAGTAACTTAAAAAAGAAAGATATATCAAAACTAAGGTGATCAAAATCTCTAGTGACTTGTTAACAATCATATCAAATACTTGGCATACTCGAGATTCTAAAGCAACCTCCCAAGAAGATTTTACCTAGGCATTGATGGAGTTGGATTGGAGTTTCATTTTCACTTCATCATAGCAAGCTTGAAGATCTCTGAACTCTTGTGTATCGGAGAAGCAGCTCTGAGCCTGAGCATATATACAAAGTAATAAATAAATCAAAAATACGTTTTACAGTAGATAGATTTAAACAAAAGTAATCGAGATTATGTTTTCAACCCTCCAACATCATGAAAAATTGTACTAAATTATCTTGCCTGTCTGATGACATTCTTCAAGTGCAGCTCAGCTGTATACAGTTGTTTAATACTACCAGAAGCAGATGAAAACATGTCCACGTATACCTGGCAAAGATCCAAAGATGATTTTGCAAATTTTTTGAACCGATCTTGGTCCTTCCACGTATCACTTCCCTGAAACGATACAAATAGTAAAATAAAAATCATATCAATTGGTTAATTATGAAAACTATCATTAGGACAAACAACAACTGTATGAGATTTTATGGACCTTATCGTTGAACATACCTGGAGTGACCTAACTTGCTTTAAGAGGGCTTCAGAGCTCATCATGAGATCTCCATTAATTCTGTGCCATTTGGCATATAAGCCCCAGATTTCAGATCCAAATCCACTCCCATTTTTAACTATCTGTAGCAGAGCGTAAAATATTAAACTTTTATTTAACTTGCAGAGCAAACAACATTGTTTGCACTCTACTTCTGGTTGGGGTGTGGAATTGAGTAATACCTGTTGTAAAACTTCGCCAAGTAAAACCAATAATTTTTCAGTTTCACGTGATCTTCCGGCAACAGATGCTCCACCTACTTCCATTTCATATTCTGCTCCAGAATCGACAATGCATAACCGTTCCACCTCTCCTGTGATTCTTTCCAATAATTCACTATCTACTCTCTTATAATTGGTGATGTCCAAAACCATCTGTACACCTTTCAGAGCCTAAAAGAATTTACCAAACAGGATGGATGATCAAGGAAGAACCAAAAGAAATTGTAATTTTCCTACAGTTTTTATTTATTGCACTTGATTTTAGAAGTTATTGCTGGATTAAAAAGGCTTTTAAATATATTTACTGTCCATTATATGCCAGCTTTATCACATACACTTATGAAAATTAAAAACGTACAGCAAAGCCTATGAAAGTGGCTTATGAATATAAATATATATTTTTAATAAGCTAAAAAAAGGAGTAGAAGGGTCAACCAGTGAAAAAGGTTCAGTAAATCTAAAAGACTAAAACTGCATAAAAAACATGTTTGATCAAAGGAGGATAAACCAAAAACAGCATACCTGACTGATATTGCCAATTTCGACAGCAATATGGCTATAGTTCTCCCATAATTGCCAGCTGTTCCGTCTGTTACCAAGTATCGTTATGTTATGCAAAGACTGTTAACTATGGAATGGTTATGAACCAGTACAAATGTTGTGTGTATGCAAGCATATGTCTATATTAATGACGCAAAGGAAGTTTAATAACAGGGATAAAATGAAATTATTATGAAGCAAACAAAATTGTATGTTTTTGACACTTTCAGCATATGAAAAGGAAATTTAAAGAAAGGGATGTATACGAAACTTGAATTTCAAGGCTTCTTTTGATGCGATTAAGGCTTCCTTGCCCTTTCTTTTCATCGCGTGCCTGCATGTAAGGTAAAATGTAAGTAAAATCTAGAACCAAAGTTTAATAAATCATGAGTGATTTTTACGTTGTTATTGATAATTAAGTCTGGATCAGCTTTATCAGTTTTTATCACAGCATTGTCACCAAGGTAAAAATGAGGATGAATAATTAAATTTCAAACTGAGTGAAGGAAATTTTGATCTAGTGTATACAAAGGTGTGAATATACTTTTCGTGGCCCTAAGGAAACACCTTAATTGTTAAGCAGAAAATATATAGTTCTAGATGGAGGTCTTATGTTTGAAACTAACAAGGAATAGACCAGGTGAAATTTGAGGGGACTGTTCTTATTGTGGAAATTTTTTAGCTCAAAGGAAAATAGCGCAACAGAAAAAACACCAAATTTGGGTCAATTTTTCTTGTGTATCCTGAATATAGATGGAACAAAACAAACAGATTCTTGTAAATAATTAAACGTGAGAGGTTTCGAAGAAAATAGAGCTTATGCACTGAAACAAACTAAGATCTTTACTATTTTTTAATACTACAAGAAAGAAAGAACTCCTTACAAGCTTGCAAAGTAAGTCCAAGCTTCCTCATTTTCAGGATCAAGTTGAATTACGCGAGTAAACGCATCCAGAGCCTTTCCTGTATCTTGAGCCTGTAAAATCTTGGCAGTCAGTTTGACATACTAAATGATGAGATAGTGAAAGAAAAAAATAAGAGGGACAAGTGAAATAAACTATGTGCATAATTAAAGAAGTAGGTTTTCCAGAAATAAACTATCTGAAACTTTAAAACTTTATACATTAAACACGCACTCATCTACCCTATTCAGTTCACCAACGTTCGCCTAAAACTTATATACTCATCTACCCTACATGAAGTTGTACCATTTTCTAGATAAAATAATTGTTCACTGTAATGAAATCTAACGCCGAGAAAGTAAAATGTTAATAACCTTCACTGCAGCAGTCCCAAGTTTAAACCAATCATCTGGGTCCATTGAGTTCACTGCAAGTGCAGACTCCCTAAATTTGGTCAACAAAAATTGTTATATTTAACATATCATTCAAAATAATAACACATGCATGCATGCATTAACGATAAAGGCAATGATGATAGAAAGTTAAATACATACCACAACAATATAGATTTGTTGTAGTCTCCTCTTTTGTATGCACTTTGAGCCATAGAACGCTGTCAGTAAGAGAAAAACTACTTTTGTAATATTATAGAAGCAGATATATGGAAGGCAAAAGAACACCTGTACAAACACGAATACATGCACTGACTGTACCTTTGCTCTAGAAGACCTATTGTTTGAAACTTCTAGAGCTTTCTCAAAACATGCATCATTATCTGTAAGGTCACCCAGGGAACACCTGGAAAATTTTTAGCCAGTGAGTTAAAAAGAATATACAAAATAATGTTATATAGTCTTCCTATATTTCATGTTTTATCTGATATACTTTATGTTAGCATGTCATCCATTCGATCTCGGATAATAACTGAGTAAATAGAAAAATAAAATAAAAATATGACTACAGTTGTCCTTGGTGATGGATGACAAATAAGCAATCCATGAACGTACCATAATATGGGGTCATTTGGTGTTTCCGAAAGTCGCTTCCTGATGAGTTCAACAGCGGTTGCTTTCTTCCCCAAGAAACTGTTTTCCAAATCAAAAACCAAGTGAACGTCATTGACAACGAAAGATGAATGTTATGAGAGTGTAAAAAATCATTTGGTTTATTCATTTAGGGTTTTATTATAATACCTGTAACAGTCTTTTAGCTTATACCATAATTCTAATTCTACAAACTTCTGCGCTGCCTCCCCTTTCAAACCGCAATCTGACAAAAGTTCCCCATATTCCCTGAAAAAAAAAAAAAAAAAAAAAAAAAAGGCAATACCATTGTTTGAGAATTGTCTCATTTTTATGAAGCTAAAATACATAAAAGGCTTACAAAGGAAAGGTTTTTACATCTGCAATGCAGGAATACTTGGCATATAAATAGCATAAATAAAAGCAATTCTATCAGCTATTGCTGGAGAAGGTTCATAAATATGTTTAACCTGCAAATAACATTGTACAAGTTTATCAGGTACAGTGAACAAATCATACAACCATTCATTATAGCCAGATTAAATGTACAAATCAGCCTTTGTTTCAAACATCAAGGATAAAGGAATTGGAGACCGCGGTAATTATCCATTAGATTGGGAATAATATTAAGAGTATCATTCCCAAGTGATCACACACGTCTAATAGAATTCCTTTTAGAAAATACCAATCCAAATTTATGTTCCAAGTCGTGTAAATTTCATAGGTTATAAATATATACTGTAACTCTCATTAGATCTTTCTAAACTCTGTTAGGAGTTGCCAATGGAATTCAACTTCTCTATTTATTTTTTTTACTGTGATAATTTTTATTTTTGAAGCATATATATGTTGATCGTACATAAAAAAATTAAATATATATCATATACTATAATAAATTTCATCGTGTGAAATTACGGATACATTTAGTTTTAATCTGAAATGTCAAACTTATCATCCCAAAGACAATGGTTTATAATGGATGTAGTTATGGACCTATTAGGAGATAAATAAATTTATTTCTTATTGTAATTCTCATATATTTAAATTTGATAAATTACTATTAAAACTGGGTTTTCTTAAAAAAAAATCTGAAATTGCACTACTTCTGTTTTTTAGTTCAATTAGAAACATATATATATATATATATATATATATATATATATATATATATATATTTGTAATTCCCAAGTCAGCGTGCTAATTAACGCAGAACAACACATACCAAGTTATCCATCATCTGTAAGGCACGCTCCTTAGTTCGGCAACGAGATGACTCCCATCGAATACGTAAAAGATCCGATAAACACCTTATCTATAGCACCAAAGAGAAAATTATCAAACGCAGATAATGCTTACAATAAAATTTAGAGTAAAAGGGAAAACAAAAACCATAAGCATCAGAAAAATAATATTTTGAAAAAAAAAAATTATATAATAACAACTCTATTGTAACAATATAATAAAATAAAATGTAGTTACATATTTAAATACAAATAGGTTGTACAGAAAAGAGTACATTTTTAAAGTATAAGCTCCGGTGTAGATTTTTGTCTACTTACAGTAAAGTAAGAGAAGTTCTGGGAATCAATTGCTTCAATGTAAGGTGCCATATCCCATACTGAAACCAGGTCACAAGACAGCAATTGAAAACTTGGTCAGAGACATTTTTTTTTTTGAAAAACTTCTTTTAACAACACTTTTTTAACAACTTTTTAACAATGCATACGTGGCAGTTTGTGATTGGTCTGTTTTAAATATTTTTTAAACATAAATTCAAATAGACCAATAAAATGATGACATGTGTCCCGTTGTCAAAAAAGTTGTCAAAAAGTGTTGTCAAAGTATCATTGTCGTTTTTTTTTTTTTTTACCTTTTCCTTCTCGGGAAAATAAGAGGCTTTTATAATACAGAAATAAATTTAAATAGATCTAAGCACAAGACGATGTCCTTCAAAAAGGTAACATCATAGGATTGATCGAGTTCTACAATCTTTTCCCTGGACATCATAGGCTAAAAGACCACGTAAGAGGTAGCTTCAAAATGGGATTTATATCTTTCTTAAGTACGCATTTGCATGCATGAATATAGAAATTCAAGTAACTTACAGTGCAACTCATCGCGTGGGGAGCTCTTCTCAATCAAAAGGCAAAATGCCAGAATTACAGCTTGTTGAATTGCTGTCAAATTAGGAGTAACATGGCCACCATTTTGTATGCTTTGAGATGGAGATCTAATTCTAGAGTCATCGTTGTTTTGTAACAACTTGGGTATTCTGAGTGCAGATGCTTCAGAGGTTTCATGCTGATTCATATTCCAATCATCTTCACCTTTGTTGGAATCACATGTTTGGATAGCGGTACTCGTTAAGGGACAGTTCTCATTCTCATTATTTGATGGACATGTGTTGGTAAGAAGTACCCTCTGTGCCTTTGGTTCCGCCTACGCAAATGCAGGAATTAAATAAGTTTCGTGAAACATGTTATTGATCATGCAGTAGGTCTACTAGGTTTACCTGGTGTTCAGTACGGAAACCAAGTACCCCAGTGACTGAAAGCTGAAGCCCAGCTGCCATCTCAGCTGATTTAAAATGCATCCTGATACAATAAATGCACAAGGTAATAATTCATCATATACTGCACGGTAAGAAACATATCACTAGGACAATTCATGGCTCTAGCCTGCTGATAGCAATTAAACTATAATTACCTGCAAGAGTCAAGCCGTCCATATACATATTCAATAATGCCAGCCTCCAAATGAATCAAGGAGACCATGCCCGAGCTCTCTCCGTCGTGTAAATCATCCTGCCAATAACTCTCAACTAGTTCGCGAGAACCAAACATCTGCAAAGCTTCACCCATATACACATGCAAGAGATCAGACAAGGAAGAACACCGCTCATCCAACACCCTCTGTTGAACAACCAAAACCCGTGCAAGCCACCACGGAAGGCTTTTCATCTCACTGCCTAAATCCTTCAACCGCATAAGCAACATCTTCGCAAAAACTATATACTACAAACACAACAAAAAACAACACTACGTAAGAATTAAAGTTAAACATGGCCTAATTAATTCAAATTGAATGTAGGACGTAGATGTACCTGAAGATTGGAGAACTTCCCGACCAAGTCAGAACCAGAAGACATAAGCTGATTCCGAGCCCAATTATCCCGTCCTTCGTCATCACCATCCAAACCCAGAGGACATTTTGGTAGCTCTACCCCTTCCAAGGGCCTGAACTAGCAACACTTTCATTCCAAATTAAAAATATATAATATAAATGAGAGGTAGACAAAATGAACTGTATGCTAAAAACTACACTAAACCAAAAATTATTTTGCATCTGAAAATTTGTTTAGACAAAGTGAACTGTTTTTTTTTATCAAGCTAATACTTCCCTGAAGTGAAATGTTGTATATCTTAAATGTTTTTTAATTAAAAATAAAGAGTTGATTATAACTTTAAATCTAACAATGTAATCACCTTTTATATGAAAATGAATTTTAAATATTTTAAATCTAATTTTAAAATTGTTATGATTTTTTTTCAAATTTTAAATTTTATAAAAGTCAAAAATGTTTTCTAAAACCATAAGAGTTAATTTTTTTAATTAAATTTGTACTTTAACATTTCAGATTAATTATTTAAAAAGTATTATAAATTAATTCTTAAAATATTAAGAAATAATACAAATTCCTTTTTCAAAGTAATAATAATTGGGCTTACCTAATTAAATTGATCTTAACTACTTTTTTTTTATCATTTGAAAACGGTTATAAATAACTTTTAAATTAATAGAAATTGAATTAATAACAATAGTTATTTATTATTAATTTGAAAATATAAAAATCCTAAAATTTGGTTCTCATATTAACTATAGTTTATAAATTATTTTATATAGATCAAAAACCGAGTCTTAAAAAATATTTCTCTTTTTGGGCGATGCAAAATATTTATTTTACGCTTATTCCATTTTAATACAGAAGTTAGAGAAATTTTTAAATTCTTTTTACTTGCTTATTTTACAGGAAAAATAAGTCCCCATATATATATATATATATATATATATATATATATATATATATATATATATATATATATATATATATATATGGGGTTTGTTAACACGCGTACGCTAGTTTTTCAGTTGGTACGTTTTAACAAGTACCGGATTATAGCAGACAAAAATACCCTCATTTATCATGTATTCTAAGTTGTGATATTTAAATAATTTTCATTCTCCAAACTAAAAAAAACTCCCAAACCCTTACTCACCTCCCTTATTTTCTCTGTCATCTCTCTCACTCTGTCATTCCTACTGTTGCCCCAATTGAAAAAAAAAAATCAGAAACCCTTTGTCATCAAAGATATTTTCTCTCTCATCTCAACATTTTCTCTCAACATTTTTTCTCTCATCTCAACCCAATTGAAGATGGTGGTGGTAATTTGAATCAGAGATATTTTTTAAAAATTAAAAAAGTTTACTCTTTTATAACCATTTTATATTTATTAATGTGTAAAAATGTTTTTATCTTGCACAATGATTAAAGGCATGTAGAAGTTGATTTAGTGATAAAAAGGGACATAAGAAAATTAAAGAAATAGGTATAGAAGAGCTCCTATAAGTACAATTTTTTCAATTCTAGGTTGTAATATTAGATCATGTATCCCATAAAGGAAAAAAAAAATACTTTTCAAACCCATATATATATATATATATATATATATATATATATATATATATATATATATATATATATATATATATATATATATATATATGTATATATTCTGAAAGATAACAAGACAGTATTTCAAATTTTAGCATTTGAAAAGCATCTCCTATATTTCTTACTTTTCTGTTATTTTGTATTTAAACAAACAAAAATGCGTTTTTTTTGTATAACCAGAATTTGTTGTGGTTATATAGGATGTTTTACTATTTGAAGCAATTAAGTATAATTTAGTTTTTAAAAAAATTAGTTTAGTTTTTATAATATAATATAATATAAATAATCTATAATTTAGAATAGTTAGATTAATTATGCAAAAATAAAAGAGAGGATGCATTCTAATTACCCGATAAAGTTGACTTGAGTGAACCCTAGAAACGCGGCAACTGCGATGCACGTAACAAGCATGTTCCTACGTTGCTGTTCAAGAACGTCGTTGGTTGCAGCGGCGATGAAGCACTCGGCGCGGTCAACCAACAAAGAATAGAGCTTACCGGGATCGCTGAGTGACGGTGATTCAAGGTCAGCGAGTTGGAAAACAAGGTGGGAGGAGGACTGAGAAGTGAGTGCTTGAATATAATTGCCATACTGAATGAAATTCAAGAGATGGTCAATGGAATCATCCAAAGAATCACGTTTCTGCGAGACGCAAAGTTGTTGCGATTGCTCAGAATTGAGTGTGCAACGAATGAGGCGAAGTTCATAGCTGCGAATTGCAACTGTTTGTTCCATTCTCTGTTACTCTAACAATCCTCTCTCTGGAACAAAATTTGATTTTCTCAATACTTCTTAACAGGAGAATTACTTTCCTCATTCAAAATATGATTATTATATTTAATAAGTTTTTAAATTTAATTTGTTGATTATTATGATAAGTTAATTGAATTACATTTAAGTAAAGATTAATTAATAATATAATACATTAATATTTTGAATATATTTATCACAAATTTAAATTTATTCAAATATAATTAAATTTTAATATAAATATTTTATTAATTTTATTGTAAATATTTATCTAAATATTTATTTAGTTTTTTAATAAAATACATTTTATCATACAATTACTTCAAACAAAATATAATAACTGAACTGATTAAAATAGAAAATATAAATCCAAAAGAAATTGTCTATTCACGAAAAGGAAATAAATTTTACAATTGTAAAACTTAAATGAGTTAACAAATTAGAAAGCCACGATATATATGTCCGAAAATATTGTTTTTGTAAAATAATTATATTTAGATATAAAAATATAAATAAGTAATTATAATAAGTGTTATTTTCTTCATTATTTTCTTAATAAAAGAGGAAAAAAAACTTAAATTGTAATTAAATAGATTATAGACACAATAAAATAAATACTAATATTAAATATTTAGATATATTTAGATATAATGGATACATTTATTTCTAAAAGATAATATTGCAGGGAAAGTAAGACTTAATTTTGTTATTATAATCACTTATACGTTTAAAATTAAATACATAACCTTATTTTAGTAATTATCCCAAATACTCTCTAATTATAAATTAACGTTCCGTGTCACGTATTAATATATAACATATTTTTGTTAAAAAGAGAAAATTTATTTTTTAATTGTTTTCATAAAGCGAGCGCCATTATAATTAATTAAAATTAATTTAATTTGTAGATTTAAAGAAAAGATATTTCTTTTTCATATATTCAGCCTCTGTTTACATCTTCAAAGTAAAACAAAATATACAAACAAATAAAAAACAATAAAAAAACGTATTAATTAATTCGAAAGTTTAGTGAAAACTATAAAAAAACAAGAAAACAAAAAAAAATTAAATAAAAATTCTTTATCGAGATTAAGAGTTCAACCATTTTCAAAAACAGATTTTTGAAAATTGATTAAGGAATTTATTTTAACCCATTTTCGAAATTCAATTAATACTTCACCTTGAAAACAGATTAAGATTTTTCACGCCTTTTTAACATATTTTTTAAAATTTTACTTTTTATTTCGAAATTTAATAAATGTTTAATTAATATAATATTTTTTTATATAATCTAGTATCAATTAATATTTTAATATATAAAATATTATTTATTAAATTAAAACAAGTAAAACACATTAAAAATTTAAAAAATAAAAATCAAAAGCTATGTTAATAGGGTTGGAATCGATTCCCTCATCTATGAGACTATGCAACCTACTTTTTTCACATCAGAAACTGATTTCTGCATTTTCATACATTGTTACAAGGGATAAAAGTGTCTTTTTATTATAATTACCCTCAAATCTTCCCTGTTAACTAAGAATGAAAATTTTTAATTGATAAGTTACTTTTCAAATTTTTTTTCAAAATTACTCTTTCATCCTTAATAAATATTAAATAAAAGTAGGATTCATTTTATTATTTGAAAAGTAGCATATCAATTGAATGTTTTTGTCACGTGAATATATCAATGTATCCGTGTCTTTCTATCAAATTTGAATAGAGTGAAAACACAAAACAGTTCTTTTATAAAAACATTAAAAAAGAAAACGAAAACTTAATAATGAATTTATATAACTTGAGTAGAATATACTTTGATTATAATATGAAGTAAATTTTAAATCTATTTTAATATTAAAAAATCAATTTATAAGCTAAGTTTATATCATATTTATAAAATCATTGTACGATATCTGATCAAGAGTAAAAAAATGAAATGAATAGTAATGATAAATAAAATAATAGAATTAAAGATAAAACATGAAATTGAAAATAAAATTTGAGATAAAAAAGTTAATATTTACTCATAAGATAACACTAAGCACAAGGCCCAATATGCAAAACCAGAAAGAAAAACACATTACAAATAATTTTCTATAACACCATTTTTCATTGTTATAGAAGTGAGATCCTATATAATGACGATTTTTAAAACTAATCTGTAGATCATTTTAAAAGACTAAAGTATTTTATTAATTTTTTTTAAATTATGAAATAAAAAAGAAGAAGACTAAAATAACATATATCAATTATTAAAAATAGTTAGAATTATAATTTTGTTAACCTAAACAATTTATCTATATTTATACATAAAGTGATTTATCTTTTCTATCCATATTTAGTTTCTAATTTTACGCTTTAAATAATTTTTTAATTAAAATAATTATATTATTAATCAAATTTATCTATTAAGTAACTGTTTTTTAATTATAAATTTACTTAAAAAATAAATAACAATTAATTAATAGCATACGAAGTAATTAAATAAAAATAATGGAAACATATTTCAATATAGCATATTAACGAAGTAATTAATACCATGCGAAGAAATTAAATTAAATTAACCACAAAGAAATTTGAATATACAAATTGATTAAAACGAAATATTGTAAATAAAATAAGTGCATGTAAAAAAATCAAAAATTTACAACCAACAGCAAGCCTAAAATGATAAAAAAAGGTTAATCATTCAGGAAGTCCCTATTTATGGGTGGAATCTCAATTTCGTTCAGTTCTTTTTAGATTTCTCAATTGAGTTCCAATTTAAAAATTGCAACAATTAAGTCATTTTCGTTAAATTGGATCCAATGGTATTAATGTGGATTTGACATGGCACACAGGACTTTTATCACCCTTGCCACGTCAGCATGTCATTCAACCCTTCTTCAAACACAAACCTTAATTCTCAAACCTTAAAGATGAAACTGATGTGGTGGTTGCCTCACATTGGTTTCCTCATTGCCATTAAGAGACAGATCATGAACTATCCACATCAATTAAGGTGTCCCTACCCACGTCAGGTAAGAAATTGACTCCAGCGTGGCACGACAAACACACATTAATGCGTTGGAATCATTTTAACGAAAAAGATCCAATTGTTACAATTTTTAGAAAATTGGGACCCAATTGAGAAATAAAAAAAAAAAACAATTTTCAAAAAATTGGGACCCAAATTGAAAAATCCAAAAAGAAACGAGACGAAATTGAGATCTCACACGGAAATAGGAACTTCTTTATTAAACCTAAAAAAAATTGAAAAAAAAATTCAAATAATCAAACAAAAAGATGAAACAAAAACCTAAACCTCAAATAACTCATGTGAATGATGATTCAATGCTTCAATAATAATTCGAAACCAACACAAATCAAACCGAAGACAACCGCAAAAACCAATATAAGTCAAAATGAATAGATTTTGTGAACTCTAATGATTGCAGCAACGGTAATTGAATTCGCATAGCCTTCTCGCACTTCCAAAATCAATTTTGAAACAAATGAAAGAGAAAGCGAATACAAAATCCCTAATTTTAAAGCTTCCATGTCATTTTTTATTTGTTTTAATTTCTCCCATATAGACCGATTAATGCTTGACAGAGTTAAGATATTGTTAAAAACAGAAGTCAAGATATCATTATCTTAAATTTAATTTTATTCATGTACGTAAGTTATGGCTGAATCTTACCAAACTCTTAAATGTGGAAATATTTTGCTCATAAATTTTGGTCAAATACGAAAGTTATTGTTGAATCTTAAGAAAACTGTTGAACAAAATCAAAGTAGACATCAGTACACAAAAAGAAAGTAGGGGATTTGTGTTTAACTTCATAATTGTTTTTCTGTCTTCATAAATTCTACCTCACCAGACATTGCATCCCTGTGGTGCACTCCCAAATGACATCATTTTGTTAAATATAAAATCTAAAATAAAAATTTGCAGAAATTAAATACAAAAATGTGATATTATCAAAGACCAAAATCTACTTTGCTCATATTTAAACGTCAGATACTTTATTTGGAAATAAGATTTAATTGCCATTTATTTAAGAAGTCTAATACATTGAAGCTGTCATGTTTAAGTTTCAAACAACACTTTGAGCCAAAGTCAACCAGACTAACATGTTGTTATAGAACTTGTTGTCTCTTCTGGCTGCAAAATTGCATTTGTTCATCCTCGTGTAACAAGGGTGGCTGTCTAGCCAAAGTTAATTCCCTGAGCCAATGGCAGTTCACTTCCATAGTTGATGGTACTGCCAAGGACATGCACAGAAGAAGATGAAGAAGATGAAGAAGAAGATATATTCACCATTAACAGAGCTTGTAACCAAGGAATGCAATATCATAAATTCAACTAGAACTTACCATGTAGAACGACGCATGTATTGCTTCCATGAGTCACTTCCTGCTTCACGACCACCACCAGTTGCCTTTTCCCCACCAAAGGCACCACCAATCTCAGCTCCATTTGTAGGTATATTTGCATTCACTATACCACAATCACTACCTCGTGGCCTGCACCACATTCACATCCATGAACAAGTGAAATCAATTATCTTTAGAGTTCTTGTAGCCAGTACTAAATCCTTGTTAGAATTACAACAGAGTAGTTTATAAGTACTTACCCGATCCATTTGAATATAGTTCCAGGTCTTTGTGTAAAGATTGAACTACTTAATCCTTGAGGTACAGAATTGTTCAAGGCAATTGCTTCTTCCAGAGTCTAAGTAGAAAATAGTGAAGTTCAATCATATAACTAAACTCCAAAAGAAATAGTGAAATGAAAGAAGATATAGAATATACTCTACCTGAAATTTCATGACATAAAGAACTGGACCAAACAATTCTTCTTTAACTACAGGAGCATCTGGAGAAATCTCAACAATTGTTGGTTGTACAAAATTTCCTTCTGACTCTAATACAGATCCACCTGTTAAGATCTTCCCTCCCTGATAATCAGAGATTCAGAGTATCAAGTACATTATCTCCACAGAGAATACAAGCATTCAATCTTTTGTATATAGCACATCCTAGTTTTCATAATTACAGACAAGACCTTAATATTTAACTCAAATAGAAAAGAGTAACATGAACATGCCTGGGATTTTATGACGGAAATACCCTTCTGAAAGTTTTCCACCGAAGTACGAGTATGCAATGGCCCAACTAGAGTCCCCTTCTCCAAGGGGTTCCCTATCTTGACTTGTTTGTAGAGTCCAACAAGTTGGTCTAGTACATTTGTGTAAATACTCTCGTGCAAAAACTGCAGCACAAGAAATTGAATAAGAAAATAGATATATCTTATAAAATCACACATGACTTGCATTGCAATTATGAATTTAATCTTTTAAATTGGTTCTAATACCAGTCTCCGGCAGGTTGTACACCGCTGACCAGCAGTACCCACAGCAGCAAACAAAATAGAACGAACGGCCAATTTAATGTCTGCATCATCCATGACTATTATTGCATTGTTTCCACTCAACTCAAGCAAGCACTTGCCAAATCTCTCATTCACTGTTTGCTGGACCATCAAGCCGACCTATATAACAGGGAAATCATCATTATGAACTCGACACCATAAGATCGTAGTCTCCAACTCATTCCGAAGAAAGTTAACAATTCAGAGTTTCTACATTAGTTATTTAATAGGGAGGAAGGGCAACATACATGATTACATAGTATATGAAATATGGAAGTAGTTGCACCAAAGGGGTAATGATTTAGCATTTTAGATAGCAGATATCTTAAATCTTCATAGACAAACTACAATAAGACTAGAGTACTAAGGGCAACTAAACTGAGCATCATTTAGGTGACATGTACATCTTTGGACTCACAAACAGAAATTTATGTATCCTATTCAATTACTTTAATTATGCTTGGCTGTTAAAAAATTATGCCCAACTACTAAGTACATAAAGTACCTTTGTACTTCCAGTAAATGAAACCAGGGGAATGCGTGTGTCTTTTGCTATTGCCTGACCAATGTCAGCACCTCCACAGAAAGATGTGAAAATTGCACCGGGTAAGTTGTTCTTCTCAAGAACTTCAGCTACTAGCTTTGTCACAGCAATAGTTATCAAAGGAGTTGTTGGAGCACCCTTCCTTTAATGTATGTGGTAATCAGAAAAACATAAATATTAAGATAACACACAAAAAAAAAAAAAAAGGTTTGAACACTCGATAATCTGACAAGTGAATACACATATACATACAAAATCCATACAGATCTGCATAACTGGCAAAAACAAAGATATTTTGATAATCTTTTATGATGGACTTTCTTTACTGAATTTGTCTGTGTATATTATATGAACATTTTTTTGGGGAAGGGGGCTGAATGGGTAGCCAAACCATAGATATAAGCAAGCAGCCATTATGAAGGTATATTAGAACTCAAGGATGACTGAACTTCTGATGAGGACTCTAGAGCTAGTGTCTCCAAAGTTTATCTAAGAACCCAACAAAAAAAGTAGAATAGTACCGTAGATCTCAGTTCCAAACAAATAAAGACCAAAAAATGTTCAAACCCAGGCATCATTTTTGGGCTATTTTTAACTGCCCAACTGTACACACAGAGCTGCAAGTGAACTTGCAATTTTACATGAATGTAATGAGTTTTCTCAAGTTCACAAAAACAAGTTTGCAAACGTATTAACCTGTTTCTTGGATCCATGATCGTAAACACATGAAATTTACAAGTATTGTGGGGAGATAAGAGAATAGATGGAGTTCAGTGGGGCAGTAACAGGATCGGGAAAATTTGTTATGACTTGAGAGAGTTAGGCACTCCTAAATTGTCCAGAAGTTGTATTTCTTTCTGCAATTTCTCATAGTAATTAGAATTCCAGGATTTGATATTGCACTGATCTTGGGTGGAACTTTCCCATATATTATACAAGTATTGCCTCCGATTTTACCTCGTTTATTGGTATCTATCAATTGCAAAAATATGTAGCCCTTGAACATTACCATTTAACGAACAACGATAAAGGAAACACCACCATCAAGCCTTATCCTACTAGGAGGGATAGGCTTCATGCATTGATGTCCTTGGGACGTTTTACACAAGTTAAAAATTAAAATACTGGAAGTGGGAGAAGTTGAAGGGCATATCATATCTTAAAATCCCATTCAGCAAAAACATCGCCACCTAAGATATATTCCCTTAATACAAATGAATTAGATTAGAGATAAGAAGTGGATTTTTCATAACAAAATGTTTAGTTACCCAAAAGCCTAAAAGTCAAGGAAAATGTTCACATTATCCCTGTTTCTGACCAATCATTCTAATTTTGTACTAATGAAATACATACAGCTAAACCGTAATGCATCAAGAACCGAAGTATTGGATAAATAGAGTTGAGAATTTAACTGAAATACAGAGTCCTACGAATGTTCAAGTCATATAATATGGCGAAACACAACCAGGAAAAATTGTCGGGAATTCTACATATACCATTATTCCGACCAATTATAAGAGTCAGTTATCACAAGAAAATAGAGAAGAAAATTATTGCACAAGTCATGAAATATTAACAAAACAATCATGCATGACCTGACATAAAATGGCCAGTTCAGCAATCTCATAAAATATACGACAGATAGGGAGGTAGACTTACCACACAACACAGTTGCCACAGACCAACGCAATGCAAGCATTCCATCCTGAGGCACAACGGAAATTAACATGTTTTTTATTACAATAAAAATATTAAAAATTCAGAGGATAGAAAGTGGGCATTCCATCCTGAGGCACAAGAAAATGAAAATGTTTTCATTACAATTAAAAACTTCAAAATCAGGGAATAGAAAATGGATTGTATAATTAGATAGAAAAACTTCAAGAAAGCTGACTGCTCATACATGTCAGCATCCATCTATTTATTTAAAGTAGGGTCGGTAAGACTCGGGAAGCATGTTTTACACAAAGATTCAATGTTGAAATCCCTAATCTGAATATTTTTTAATTATAGCAGGGACGGCTAAAAATTAAGAAAAGGCTAAAACATATCATCAAATGGAAATGCACAATATAAGGACAGATATACTGTAAAGTGATCCAAAATGGAGATGAATTGGATAATAACAAGGTTAATTAATTGGTGATATTTGCCCTTTTATCAGAAAGATAGTTCACACTCAAACAATCTAGTTGATTAGAAATAAAGATAACTCCTGGACACAGTAGATTTACAATCAGATGAAGCTCTAAATACATGCCAAAAGGACAGTGAATGAATGCAGTGAGGTGTTCAATCTGATTATATGTAACATTGAACTGATATACAAAATCCAAAGGAATTTGTTGCCGTGTGCATTAAAACAGAATGAAAAAAAACATACCTAGAACCGCGCATGGAAAGTTGAAAGCGGTGATTACACCAACTATTCCTAGGGGGTTCCATACCTGTGGTGTAAAATCATGTGTCTATGTTTATAGCATCGCACCTACTAATTATTATAGTTATAAATGGGTATAAAAACTTGCAAATAATTATACTTCAAATACGCACCTCAAACATCATGTGATCTGGACCTGTTAAAAGACAAGTAGAAGAAAACAATAAATCAAAATTGGGATTTCTTCTAGAGAAATCAGTATCAAAACAAAAGACTATCCTGAGCTACAACTTATTTTAAACAATGTAACCAGAAAGATGATCAATTAATTTAGGTACACAACAATCTTACGCTCTGATGGTATTATTGATCCATTCAATTGTCGGCTTAGCCCAACAGCGTAATCACACATATCAATAATTTCCTGCAATGGGTAGCAAGATCACAAAGTATATCATATAAAAATGATACATGAAGAATTTTTCACATAGTAATTTTCTCATTAACATGGTGTTACTGATTAATTTGGCTCTGTGCATAGCTAAGAAAGGCACTAAAATACTTTGAGTGCCGCTAGCCTATACGCACACCAAATATTTATGGGAAACTCCCAACCGCAAAAGTAAAGCAACTTAGAAAAACCAACAACCTCAGAGGACCCAATATAGGGAATAAGGCAAGAAGATGCAGTGAATAATTATTATAAGCAGTATACTAAAAACTGAATAAAATAAATATTTTGGAGTAGAAATTAGGATATATTCTAAGAAACCCCTCAATTAGGAGAAAAAAAAATGTAAATGTAGTTAGATGGGTGTAGATGCTCGAGAAGAGCACAAGAAAAAAAAATTAAAATAAAAAGTATCAAATGTTTCCCATTTCTGATAACATTTTCCAGACGAATAGTTAGATAATCAGCTTAAGGGTATATTAATTCATCATAACAACACAAAGTAAAATGTCCCTGAATATATCATACTGTTCTGGTCAGAAATAGTTGAACGTCATTAATTATCTCTTATTAGTTGATATTAAAGAAGTTTGGAGTATCATACACAATCTAAACTCTGATTTCTACATTGTAAAACCTGACAAAAACGCCACAAAATATTTCAGAACAGAGATAACTGTAATACCTGAACTTCCCCAATTCCTTCTGCAAGAATCTTTCCCATCTCAAGAGACACCAGCCTACCCAGAGGATCCAATTTGGCCCTCAAAGCTTCACCAATCTGTCTCACAATCTCACCCCTCTTTGGTGCCGGAATCTGCAACAACATTACAATAATATCCTCAATTCATCTCCAATATAAGGTAAATTCCGTACTTGCTGGAAACTCCACCATGTAACTGAAACAAAACTTAATACACCACCCCAAAAACATAAGTAAACAACTTTGTTTAAATGAAAAAACAAAAAAAAAAAATCACCGTCATCCATGTCTTTGCTGCTTCACCACAAGCTTGCAAACCCTCCTCATAATCTTGCAAAGTAGCTTCAGTCACTTCAGCTATGGTCTATTTTGAAATCACCAACAAACAAGCGACAGTGAAAAAAAAAAAGCCTGAAGAATAAAAGCAAACAAAAACTAGCATCTAAATAATGAGAAAGTGAACCTGATTGTTAGAAGGGTTAACAGAAGTGACAGTGGAACCAGAGGCTTTCCATTGGCCATTAACATAAGAGCCTATATTGGAGGAAGCCAACCCGATCTCCTTGAAAAAGTCGAAGCTTTTGCTTTCAGAACCCATTTTCTGGCAATGAGAAGATGAAGAAAAAAGTGATTGAGAAAGTGGTGGAAGAGATAGTTTATTTATAGAGACTGTTACTACTCTTCCTCATACGGTGATGACAGGGACAGACACGGTACGTGGATTGTTATGGCCATTTTTTGTACAAAGCTCGCATTTTCAGACATGACGTGGCATCAAAGCATATGTTAGGTTAAACGATAAGATCTAAGCTAATCATGTGATACGCCAAATCCCTGTGCTCTGTCGTTTCCTACACTAGAGGAATCTGAATTTAAGATTTAATACTTTAACTTAATTAAATTCTCATGGTATTATTAGTATCTATAACAAAATATATGAAACATAATGTTTTAACTTAACAATGTTTATTTAAAATTCAAATAATGTTTAATTAAGATTTAAGTAATTTATAAATTTAGAGATTTTAAATTGAATTTTATTAAAATTTATTCTTGTATTAAATGTTTAAAATACTTTTTTATTTTTTTTATTTTTGTTTAAATTTTATCAATAATTAATTAAACTTTTTATTATTATCACAAATTTATCAAGTAATTTTATTTTATTTTTATTTTTTTAAAACTTATTTTCACAATATTTAATAATGAGTTTAAGAAGTATTTAAGAGTAAAAATTATTTGATTCTTTTATTATTAAAAGTTCAAACTATAAATAAAAACTACTTAATCAAGTATTATTTTATCAAAATTATTATATCAATATAATATATTTTTTCTTCTTTCTGTAACTTTTTTTTTAATAATCTTTTCTAAGATCAAATACATCATAAGAGTTATCTAGTAAATAGTAATAATTATATCCAATTAACATTTTAATTAAAGTAAGTTTATGTTTTACATTTTTTTCTTGAATATTTTAGATATATGCTTACATGAAGGAGAAAATATATTTGTATGTGACTTTTTTTGAGTTTAAAATAAATTTCTCCTTGTTTGTGATAAGTATGATGTATTTAAATTATTGATGTGATTTTTTTTTATATATATATAGAGCATATAGAGAGTGTGAGTATATAAATCTTAACGGAGATGAAAGCTCATGTCTAAGTAAAAAAAAAGTTAGTTATTTTGTTATTCTTTTAAAATATGATGAGTTATAATGTTATTTGAAATTAAGATGTGATCATGTTGAGATATAATGAGTTGTAATGTTATTTGAAACTAAGATGTGATAACGTTGACTACTTTATTAATTTTAAGTTGATGTGATCAATTAATTGATTATGTGTAATTGAGATTGGTTGAGTTGTAACATGAGTATAAATTCTTGAGAAATATCAATTGAGTTAATTAGTTTTAATTGTGATAAATTTTGATAATAAAAAATGACTTAAATCACATAAATAGAAAAATGGATAGACTAATATACAATTACGTAGAGAGAGCTCTATGTGATAAATTTATATTATTTTAAAATTATCTAGATCAATGCGGCTTATATTTTAGAATTGAATTATATCTTTTGTGGCTTGTTAAAAAAAAAGAACAAAATACCAGCCAATAATATTAAACTGACATAATTTAATAGTTGTTTTAGTTGCATAAATGATACTTACCAAATGTTAAACAAGCCGTCATCCATTATGTGAGGGTGAACACTTTAAATTCCATAAAAAACTTTAGATGATAAACTCGTTAGATAAGCCTAATCAATTTGACTTTAAGGAGATTGAGTTGTTGAACGAGTGGTATTATTGCTAAGCAAAAATATTTTTAGACAAGGTATAAATTCGTCGAATGAATTTCATTAGATTTTTGCTTCCATAATTGGTCATTGGACAAGATAATTCACACATTTATGGAAAATCTAGAAAGCTTAAAGAGAATTAAATACTGAATGAACAAAGTATTCATTAGACGAAACACATGTTAAGTGATATGCTCACTTAGCAAGAGAGAAGCTTTTGTAATAATATATATTTGTTTTAGTGAAATGAAAAATGCATGAGACGTAGAGTTGAATACAACCCTCTTCTATTTCATAATTTATTGAGATTTATTAGTATTTATATTATTACATATTATTTGGATATAGTTATTTCATATGAGAAAATATTATGTTTGTTTAACTATAGAACTTGTATTGAATAACAAATTTAGAAGAAAGTATCCTTATTGGAATATATATATTTAAGTGGTTAGAATTGATGGAAGGATAAAAAAAGGATTTTATCTCATACACTAGTAAAAAATCGATTTTTTATTGCGCACATTACGCCGTGATTCATTAGAAACCGAAGCATAATATTGTGCAGTAGCATTTTTGAAATTATATCGAAAGTATAGGTCGCGGTTCTAAAGGGACCACGGTCTATTCAACAAGGAAAGACCTATACTTTAGAACCGTGGTCCCTTTAGAACCACGACCTATACTTTCGATATAATTTTAATAAGGAAACAACAATTCAATCTAAAATTTGAAAAAATAAAGAATAATATAAAGAAAAAGAACTTGCGATTCATCACTACAAAAAATTATATTATTACCGGCGGAATTTTACCGACAGTTCCCAGGCCTTCGCTAATTTTTGTTTACCAAAAGATTTTCCGAAAGCCTCTACATGAGTATTTTATCGAAGGATTTTGGCCTTCAGTACTTGACACGGGACATTACTGAAGGAATTTGACCTTGGGTAAGTTGATGGTGTATAATTAAGAAAATGTGAATTTTTACTTCCCACATTTTGCGAAATCTATCTTCAGAAATATTCAGATTCTCCGTCCTTCTTGCCCTAACTCCTTCTCCCAACTCCCTCTCTGAACATTATGACGACTATTAGATTTTATGACTTTGCACTACTTACATTATTATTACTTCTTTACCTTCTAAGAACAATTTTATATTTAGTCATATATTGGTTAGTGGAGTTCTGTTTTGTTTATCAATTACAAATTTTAGACATTAGACATTATATATATATATATATATATATATATATAAATATATGTTTGCTTGGAATGTGTTTACATTGTTTGGAGTTTGCATTGATTGGAGTTGACTCCACTGGGTGAATGTTGGATTGTATTTTGAGTTGGATGTTGCTGTTGAATTGTGCAGGTTTACTGTGATTGGGTATAGATTTTGCAAACTGCAAAGTGCATGTATTGTGCAGGTTATTGTTTTTAGTGGGATTATATAAAAAAGAAACTGCCATCACTATAAAGACGACGTTACCGAAGGATTTATCCTTCGGTAATTACCCAAGTAGTGTCCTTCGATAATTACCAAATGATTGATCCTTCGGTATTTTTCGAAGGATTTATCCTTCGGTAATTACCGAAAGACAGAATCCGCCAGTAACTATTTTCGACAACGGTTTTTCCGACGAAATTTAGGTCGTCGGTAAGCTGTCGATAAAATAGATTTTCGACGAAATATATCATATAGCGATAAAAATTAGCCTTCGGTAATACCATCAATTGTTGTAGTAGGAAGTCGCACCAAGTGATTCAAAATAAGTGTTGAATTGAATGATCATTTGACTTTATGATCCAAGATAAGACCTAAATAAGAAAAAAACTATCTCTTTCAAAAACAATCTAGAAATGCTTTAAAAATAACTCATTCAATATATTCAAAAGTGTTTTACAAAGAAAAAATGACTCTCTCTTTGAGCATATTCAAATGAAATGCAAATCTAACTTAGTTACCCTTGGTAGTTGGACGAAATTTAGAGGTCCTTGGAGAAAAAAAAATGAATTCGAATTCAAATAAAAGATTTAAAAATTCCTCTGTTGGTCCTAAACCAAAGGTATGTTTCTCATGTTTTAAGTTCGTCCTTCTTTCTTTGGTTACTACTATTCCCACCCTCTAACTTATTTGGGCCTAATAAGCCCAATTACAAAATTTTTAATTGTACCTATCTTTTCATAGAAATAAAATAAAAGTAAAGTTCTAAAATCTAAAGTTTATAATCAAAATACTACTCTAATTATAAACATTACTCTAATTTATAAACATTTATTTATTTTAAATTCTTCCATATTCATGCACTCATCATAATGAGTCTTTTGTATGGAAGACTTTGACAAATACACACTATGTTTTTGAACATTTATAAAATCGACTTATAAAGTAAAATTTATACTACACTTATATATTATAAATTAGTCTTATTTTTAGTTGATATACAAATTTCAACAATAATGAGGCCAAACTAATCATAGTTATCATAGTTTCTTTCTAGAGAGAACCGTCCATTAAAGGATGGTTTGAAACCTTTGGATGCTCTTATTCTTTTCCATATTGAATAGTTCATCAAGAGACCCAATTTTTTTCTCTTGATTTCAAAGGATCTCTTGTAATTAATTACAACAGTATCTCACATTTCTTTGACACTTTTTTAAGTGTGCAATTTGGCACACATTTCTTTAAGATAATGCACACATATGACTAGCCCTTTAGTTAAGCAAATATCAATTCTTCTGTTTATAAGTTCACACACATCTGAGTTGAGGCTTTTGATCAATATAACATGGATCGCAGATTTCATTATCCACCATGTTTAGCATATTGATGTGGATTTCGAACTACGATAAATTCTCCTCAATAACTCATTTCCTTATTTCTTACCCCTTTTAATCTATATTTTTAACTTGAACTTATATATTCTTCTTAAAATATTATCAATAGTAAAAAAATAGTCTTGTCTTCTTAATTTATATATATTAAAAATATTATTATTTATTGAAAATTTTAATAAAAAAAAATATCCTATATGTTTGTGATATTGCAAGTGCATACGATTCCAGAATACTGCATGGATTGACCGAAACATCATGCACAGATAGATGGTGGAAGTTAGATTTCCAATCACACAAAACATCAGTTCTCGACTTTTTCTTGTCTAGTTTGATGAAAATTCGACGAATCCTAGGTTTATAGAATCATCTTTATTTTTGCTAAAGAGAATCACACCAACTCTGTTTATAATTGTGTAGAGAACCCTCCTCACCAGTAAAAGAATCCAACAAAACATTTTTTTTTTTTGAAAAAGTAAATTATCTATTATATCAATTACGCAAAAACTAGTCATTACGTGAATATAATACATACGCATGAATTCAGAGTTCTTGAGATTCTCTTTTAGCCAAATTAGCCAATTCCGTGCCTAATTTATTCAATTAATTCAGTTCCAAACTCTTCAAATTCTTCCGTCACCAATCCAATTTCACACAGATTCGAAAGCAGCCTATAAACGATAAGCACAAAAGGAACAATTACTAAATAATTAACTTTAACATATCCATCATTGTCAAACAAGTACACGAATTAAGGAAACAAATAATCACTACCTTAAACTATCCAATTTCCTTTCCACAATATACAAGATATTTTCCTATACTAGTTGGTAAAGGCTGCTGATTTCTGGTTTCATATATGCATATTTATGATAAGAAAATAAAACCATTATCGGTTTTCTGCAATAATAATAATAATAATAATAATAATAATAACTCAGCAACCATAGCATCTTCTGCAGAATTTCAGACTTAGCAGTAGGTGGATTCTCCATAAATGTAGTCAAGAACTGCGATGACTCCAAAAACAAAGGCTTGATCCATCCCAGGTTTCACGACCACATTGTACAGATCCTTGGTTTCCATCAATTTCTCCACTTCTTTATTCACCCCAACCTGTGTATAACAAAAACACATATTACTAATGTCATGTTACAGTTTACAGAAAGAAAAAATTGAGACTTGAAAAATTGGGTACCTGGGCAATAACGTTGCCCCTAATGTCAACAATGCTACAATTCCTATCAGGGAAGTAACCCCTGATCTCAAAGTCCCAGCCTTTGTTACTTGCAGCTCTGGGCTCAATGGAGATTCTAATCCCATTGTTCCTGACAAAACAAGAATTCGGTTCTTTCAAGCTGAAAACCAGGGTCCGTGATCCTTCATAGTTCATGCTATATCCTTTCCACTTCTTGTAAATGCTAAGGGCCTCAATCATGCCTCCCTGAACATCACAGAAAGTTAACTTCATGTTGCAAATTTCATCATTGCATAGCAAATCAATCACATCATTGCATAGTAAACAGAAGATATCTCACTCAAGAGTTAAAAGATTGATCTCTTAAGGTATATGCATGTAAGAGAATAATCTTTTTTGACAACCAAAATCTAGAAATCGAAACTTAATCACAAACTTACTATACACACACACAAACAGAATACGCTGCATGCACAGTCTATGAAAAACTTGATAAAGATTAGGATTAAATTTTGATATATACCTTTCGACGCATGAGAAGTAAAGCATCTCCTTCACCATCTCTTAGAATCAACTGTTCCTTTGTGCCATGAATTCCACAGCCATCAACCTTGAAAACAACCCTTTGGGCACTACAATCCGTGACTACCAATCCCCCTCCATTCACCACATGTGGCCTTCTTCTGACCCCAAGCACCATCTGAGAAGATGAACAGTACATTTTGCTAATAACAGGCATCATCTTCCAACCCTTATTGTTTTCTTTGTGTGTCTTTGTATGTAAATAGCGTAAAATTCTCAGCTCTATTGTTCTACGTCCTTACACTCTTGTTAACTTTCCTCAAAGACCACCCAATTAGTTTTTATATATACACAAAAAATTGGGGTCTATCATTGCAAGAAATGATATATTAATGAGTGAGTAATGGAAACAAGGTTCTCCTCACTTGTGTGACTAGACTTCTTTGGCTTACCCTTTATAGGTTTGGCAAGTTTTGACGTATAGGAGATAGAAGAATCTTACAAGGCATTATTGATTTACGTTAGTTGCTTGTGGATATGAGATGTGGAAGTTTGAGTATGTTCACACAGATGTGGATCATTGCTTAAAAGTTAAAACCCTTCTCTTTGTGATAATTAATTAGCTCAATTCACAGCATTCGTTGGCGTGTTAGACTGCTCTTTCAGTTATGGCAGATTGAATTTCCATAAGGGGTTTTCAAAATGCCAAAACCTTCAGATTTCAACCAGAGAAATAATCTCAGGGCAATACTGACATAAAATAAGGTAGGTGAGATAGTAGTTTTCAAGAGACTGTTCGCAAGGTTTTGAATTTCGGTAGAGCTGTATTTGAAAGCTGAAATTCAAAGGGGAATATTTGAAATATTGAAATATATACACGAATCTTATACTTTGATGGAGAAACCCATAAATAAAAGCACGTTGGAGACCTATGATTCGATGCTTCTTCAAAAGTTTATTAATTTTGCTGCATGGATAATCGTTATACTTGTTGAAACATCTTACAATATCTCCGACAGCATTTTATTTGCATTATTGGCTAACTCTAAGAGCTTGTTTTAACAAAAAAAAAAAAACTTACATAACGAAGTATTGAACAAATAAATAATATTTTTTGAGTGACGGTAAGTTAAAAGAACTTAATTTCTTATATGCTAAAGTAATATAAAAGACCTGTCAATTTTTGAATAAGTATATCTTAAAACCGAAGAGTTTAACGGATTTGGTTTATGTAGAAAATAAGGTAATGAAGTATAAATAGAAATTTGGCACGAGTTGATAAATATAAATGTTGCTTGATAAAATTTAATTATGTAACAGTATTTGGTTGACTTTAGTACCCATACAAGAGTGTAGCATCTTACGACATAGTTGTCTATTTGCTGTCATGACACGTGGTGGGCAGAGGACGAGACTCGTGGAGACGCGGCCAATAGTAATTGTTTTCAAACATTTGTAGAAATTTAGAGAATACGTATGTGGCTGTAGATTTCTCATCTTACCAATTTATTCATACAAGCCAAAATACATACCTTTTACGCACATATTTGTTTGCATATTCTAACATTGAAAAGAAAAATCATATCATTATTAAATATTATAACCAAAAGTTATAGGAAAATAAAAATATTTTCTTTAAAATATGTTAATAATTTGTCTTTTAGTTTATTAGATGTAGGAATGCTTTCGAAATGCTAATTCTCTAAAGAAAATAAGCTTTTTTATACATTCCTTTAATTTAAGTTAATAATGTTATAAAGTTTTTAGGGTAGTCAATAAGGTATAAACAAAATTTAACTTGTTCTTAGATTTTAGGACAAACTTCATAATGCATGATAATTTTTGCCATCTAAAAGAGAAGACACAGGAACGATAGCAAGGTTCTCATTAGAATGAAGAAAGAATGGATTCGAAGGATTAGTGTATGGAGTTTTGGGAAAAAAATGAAAAAGAAGAAAGAATTGTAACTTTTGATACCATCTTATAATTATTTGAAAGACGAAAGAGTGCAAACAAAATTATATAGAACTATGTAGAAACATAAAACTGAAAAGAGAACAAAATTTGTTTCTACTGATATATATATATATATATATCAAATCAACTTTGTACTTATAATTGTGTTCTAGTTGTTATTATATGATGACGAGTTTTAGTTCTGATACTTGCTGCAATTACATGGTATAATATCCAACAATTGCTTCTAGCGCACAACTTTAGTTTTGTCAATTTGTCTTCCTTCTATCAACTACAATCCCATATTGGCAGTAATCCTTTTACTACTTGTGTCTCTTGAAGCTCCACAAAAAATCCAAGAAACACTCCAATTTCGTGCTCATGGCAGTAAAAGACTACATGTGGTAGAGCTGCTCCACCATGTCGTATATGCAGTTGAAGAGAGTAGTGACGTAAGTGACGGGAGGGGGAGGAAACATGGGTAGCAGGAAATTGAGGCAAGAATGATGGTGGAGGAGAAGGACATCTAGTTCAGATCTAGTTCACAAAGAAGAAGACAAGAACAACAAAGGGAAAAGAGGAGAATGAGGATTAGGGATATAGAAATCCTCTTATTACAAATAAAAAAGAAGTTATAATTAAAGTTATAATTAAAATTGGTATATTTTTTTTTTATTTATTACCGTATATATTTGTTAGATTGAAGATATTAATAGACTAATAAGTATTGTAGATATTTGTGTCTCTTTTATATAAAAGAGGTATATTATATAGAAAAAGTGTAAGGACCCCATAATTTATAAGGCTATTGGGCCCTAGTAGAAGGCAGCAGGCCCATCAGAATTAGAGCATTCGGCTTTAGGAGGGGTTCCTTTTTCAAATCAGATTTTCATTTTACTCACTTTCCCTTCTCTCTCTAAAAAGGCTCTTATGCCCTAACCAAATTTCCTCTGCCTTCTCTCTACAACTCCAGCATTTTGAACCGTTCAAACTGTGATTTGGTGCTTCCAAATTGTTCCTGGCGCAGAGGGCTTTAATTTGCACCGAACGTTCTTCAATTCCGCCTGGTGAGTACACTTTCCCCTTTTCTTCAACCATTCTTGAACCTAGGGCTTGCTGTCCTATAGATTTCATGTGCTCTACGTTTGTTCCTTTCCATTCGTTAGTTGGTAATAGCCCTAAGAAATTGTCTCCATCATCAATTTGGTGATTTATAAGTTCTGTCCAGTTTCGCACGGTGTAGGGGGTACTGTTAGAGCATCTGTGAACTGTGTTGAGCAACCCACCAGGTAAGGGGAGCTAACTATATAGATAAATATATTATTTCTTGGTTTGTGTATTCATTGATGGAAATATATGTTGAACTTGTTGTGAATTGGTTGATCTGAAAATATGCTGCTCTTGTGAATGTAAGATGATATGCTCTGGAATATTATGCATGAATCTGTGGATTTGGTATTAAATGGGTTGGTTTGTTTTAAATGGATGGGATGTTGGAAATTGACATGCTGAAAATGTTGTGTTTACTGGAAATTTGATTTTTACTGGTGATATGATGAAGGGGCATGGGCTGTGTAGAATTTAGGGTCTGTGAGTGGAAGTGAGGTACTGGTTAAGGGTAATTGAGGTTTAAGAACGCCGTAGAGCAACTAGGATACTTTAATAAGTCGGTTGAACCTGATTAGGAACCTCCTTCTTTGTTGGTAGGATAGAGTGAACCTAAAAACCAGAGCCGGCACATCACTGATCATAGAGCAGCCCTGGCCTGGTCCAGTCAATTGTGACTAGTCATATGTGTTGGTGCCGAAGGTGAGTCCGATGCGTTGGAAATTTGTTCCCACTCCGGTGACCCATTGGGGTACAAGAAGATTGGGAGAGAGTAGAACCCTTAGGACAGTTAGAGGATCAGCAGAGGAATTGGGTTGATTTTGGGTTGGTTAAAGGGAAGCGAGATAGAAAATTTAGGTATCTGTGGTGTGGGCTGTGTACGGTCTGTTTAGGCAGTTTAGGTAACTTAATTTAGACTTGTTTGGACTATAAAACTGAACCAAAACCTATCAACAGTGTCATAATTGAATCAGGACCCCTAAGTCTTAGGAATGAATGTTTTACAGTTAAATTCACACCTAGGTCAGCTTATAATTACTATAGCAATAATTTAAATTGGTTAAACATGTTTCATATCAATATTAGTGTTACAGAATTTAAATTGAACAATTTGATATGTCTAAGATGTACCAAAACCAGAAAAATCAGCTTGCTGTCAAAAACTGATGAGAATAATCAATTATCTCACTTGATAATCGATTATTCTGGTCAGAACTTCATATTTTCTTCAAAGTTCTCTCAAATAATCGATTATCACATGTAATAATCGATTATCATATGTAATAATGGATTATCATATGTAATAATCGATTATTGTCGTCGAAAAATCATCTAGGACAATTTTGAGTGGTTTTCGGGGTTTCGGGTATCATTTTTGGACGTTCCTTAGGTCGCTCTAGGGGTTTTTGACCCTTCCGAAACTGTTGGTGATGGTTTTCAAGTCATTTTCATTGTCTCAGTATGAGTCTGTGGAGTTTGTGTTGTTTATTAGTTCTTTTGGGTCTGTTATTGTTTGGAAATGAATGTGGAATGATTTCAATGTAAATTATGACTGAGGTGATGTTGTTAACTTGAAAGTATGTGATCATAAAGGTTATGAATTGATGTTAAGTGTAACAAGCATGGTTCTTGGACATAATTCCATGATCCTTAAGGCGAGGATTCACGGTGGTGCCCTTAGTGTTTTAAAATGAAAGTAGGGGCTCAGCCTTGGGAGTCATTTTGACGCTCCAATGGTCAATCATACTCACTTAGAGAGGTTGAACCATGTGGTGAGGAGTAGCAGGAGGTCCTTAGTCTTGGGGGCTCCTAGTATGCCTCAAGGCCCGGAACGGACTAACCTCATGAGTGTGGCAGGATGGGGAACCCAAGTTTCATAAGTCACCATGGGTGCAAGACTCGCCATAGCCTGACTATCATTTTAAAGTCCGGACGGGTCAAATCTAGAAATTAACATGCTTAGGTTGTATTTCTGAAACTATTTGGTGTGAGTTATTTCTTGTATGTTACATGCCTAAATTGAGTTGCATGATTTTATATAATTAGCTCACCCTTGCTTGCTTGTGTTTGTGAATGTTGTATGTTTTCCTTTTGCAATGATCATCTTTTTTGGATGTGAGCAGAGGAGAATGAGGCCACTCTGGAGAACGTCCTAGAGGAGAGCGAGGATACTGTTGCCTAGACCCTCTAGAAATTTCTGGGCTGTTATGCCTCTTTGAACACTTATGTATTTTGAGAGACTTAGAATTTCCACGTTTTAATTTCCCTATATCTGGATTACTGTAATCCTAATTTAAATACCTTAACCACTCTTAACTGCTTTCTATTATCATCTATGATGACATCTTAATTTATATTCATGTATGTTATATAATAAGAATGTCACAAAAAGTCATTCAAAAGTTATGTCGAACGATCCAATAATACACCCATCAAACGAGTCTCAATATAATATCATACAATTAGTAGTTTTACATTAAATAGATCTGCTGAACTTGTCATTAATTACTTATGTTTTCAATATAAAAAAACATTATTTCTTCATCAAACTTATAATCTCACTTTTTACATTGATTGAAAAATTCCAAAATCAATCTATTATCATCGTTCATAGTTAGTTACCATCGTTCATAGTTAGTTACCATCGTTCATAAGTTTATAAAACTACATATCCATATATTATTATATGAGTCGTACAAACCTAATTGATTTTGATAATAAAAAAGAATAAGAAAGATTTAAAAAAGATAAGAGTTACTATATGTGATTTTGATATTATAATTAAGTCTTACAAGTTATACAATTTAAAGATTTTATAAATATTTGTATTTAATTTAAGGATAATTTTGAGCACAATAATTCAAAACACAAAATACTATATAGCATGTATGGCCTTACACATAGTGAACATAGTCTCCAGTTATAAGGACTAATTGATAAAGAAATAAAATGATATTTTATAATTTGATCAAAAAAAAAAGTATCTTTTATGCTGTGTTTTTTTGTAAAGATTTGAGGGAGATGATTTGAATGGATTTGAGTGGATTTGAAGATAATTATTTTGTTGTTTTTTTGAGTGGATTTGTAGGTAATTGAGAGTGGATTTGAAGGTAAAGTTTGTGAGAATTAATGTAAGATTTGATTGATGTGACAGATTTAAAAAATTAATTTAATGAATAGAAATTAAAAATTACTAAAATGCCCCTAATTATTAAAATATAAAATATTATTTTTTAATGTTATATTTAAATCTATAAATGTTAATAAAGAGAGGAAATTAATTAATAATAATTAAAATTAATTTTTAAAATATTAAAAAAATTATATTTTAATGATATATTTAGTTGATATTATTTTGGGGGCAAATGTCATTATTGAGATAACCGGCCTTGGTGACATCAACACGTTCCCCTTTCCACTCCTCCACAACTACCCTGCTTTTCTTCATCTTCATCCCCTTCTTACTCTCTCTCTCAACTGCACCTCAATCTCACTCCCTTGTTACCCAACTTCTCAAGCGACTAAATTTCTAAGCCTCAACTTCCGTCACAATATTCCCAATCCTCAACATCTTACTCTCACTCATTCCGCCTCAAATCTTTTTAAACCCTCTTGGAATGACGCTTTCGCCTCCTCGGGTATGTCCTAAAATTCCTCCACTTTCCATATAAACAAGTAAAAATAATACTTATCCTCTTTATTTACATGCAAACAATGTTCCAGATCTGTTCAAGTTTATCTCTTTATTTCCTTTCTCTCCACCATTTTTTCCTTCACTTTGATCCGGCTTACTGGGTCTCTTTTTTTGTTTCAGGGAGAGAAATATTATTCTCGCCCTTCACTTGCATCCAGATCGAAACTCGAACACATGCAGAGGCGAAACCCGATCGTTCCTGCGCGGAATCGACGTGAATCGGTGCTGCAAGAATCTGACGGAGGAAAATAGAAGGTTGCAGAAGGAAGTCCAGGATCTTAGAGCACTGAAACTTTCCCCTCAGTTTTACATGCAAATGACCCCTCCCACCATACTGACCATGTGCCCATCCTGCGAGCGGTGGCTGTTTGATGCCAAAAATAGTTCAATCTCGCAAATCCCCGCTTTTCCCCGCCTTTCTTTCTTCGTAGATCAGCGCATGAGAACACAACAAATCAACGCAAATCTATCCTCATCAATTCTTGCATACAGTAAATTAGCTCAAACGAACATAGCGTTAGTTAGAAGATTAAAAACAAATAAAAATTAAACCCACTGATTATTTGAAAAATAAAGATTGAGGAAAGAAAAATAGAGTGTGTGCTAAAGGAAAAGTAAGAGGGATAATGAAAGAGATCATTACACATGACTTTTGGTAAACACAGACCAAAGCTTTTTGAGCTCATTGCCTCCTTCATCTATTTGAATTTTTTTTTAAAAGAAATGTTATTAAAATCCCTTTTGAAGTCAGGAATATTACCTTTTTTTCCACGCTTAACCCTGCAAGAAAAATGGTCATTGAAGAAATGTGATAGTCATGTGCTACACTTTCCTCTTTGCAACTGTCAATCACACAGGCAAGTGTCTTTTCCTTTCAGACCCTAGATTTCCTCAAGGGCTCAAAAATGGTTAGGATACATTTTTAAATCACATCACAAATTATGGTCTAAGTCATAACTCAGAAAGGACACAATCTGTAATAAGATTTTCTATTTTTACAAAATTATATTTCACAATATTTTAAAATATTAATTTGCCTGCATAAAAATTGAATGTGCTTATTTACCCGTATGTTTAGAAAAGATAAGCTAGTTTATAACTTCAGTGAACTAGCTTGGACCAAAAGCAAAAAGGAAAAGATGAAAATTTATGAAATTTGAGTCTTACTTTTGAAATTTTGGAGTAAACTTAAGTCTCAAGGATAATTGGCGAAGCCAGTGTTTGGTGTTTACTTTATACATACGAGATCAACGCACTGGTCTTGTTACATCAGTTTTACTTAACAATTTGAAAAAAATACACAACCTCCTTGTAAATGAAAATGTCCAACTAAATAATGTTACAGTGTTGGGTTTGAAACAATGGCTGTGCTGTAAAAATGGAATCCACCAAGAGACGACGAGACGATAAGAGAAGAGACTCACAAGAGAGTCCAAGAAAAAGCAACTGGGCTTCTCACTTGGTGCTGCGCATTGCTCCACATGATGCTTCCGAAACCATACTTCCCGGAATCACCGCCACTCTTCTTCGACACAAAGGTCACCGTGTACCTCCGCCTTTCCCCCACCTTCCCAAACACAAGCCTGGTGGGCTTCACCCTCACCTCCACCGTCGAGGGGGCGTCAACGGTGACATCGTAAATGGAGCCAGCCTCGCCCACGTTGGTCAGGGTGCGTGTGTATCTCACAACCCTCTTGGCTCCGAAGAGGATGGAGAAGGAGGGGTAGTTCAATTGGCCAGGGTCAGAGAATTTTCTGGTGCAATTAACGGCGTGGCGCTTAACTATGAGTTGAATGTGGTCGGGGCTGTAGTCCAAGGAGCAGAGGAACTTAATGTAGTCACTGGTGGAGGCGTCGTAGACAAGCCCAGGAGAAAGGGCCCTGTGTGGGTTAACGTGGCCCGCACCGTGAGCCCACGGCGTGGAAAATGCACCACCTGCGGCATCGCGAAGTGGAGACTTGGTGTTGTCGTGAACGTATGCTGTGGTCATGAGTGCAGATTTTATCGCGCTGGGACTCCATTCTGGATGCGCCGCTTTCAGCAATGCAGCCAACCCGCTTATGTGTGGACAAGACATCGACGTACCTATGATGCACACCACACAACAATGTTACAACAATCGCACGCACCCAATCCAAAATATCCAATACATACATTGGGAGTGAAACAGAACATACCTGACATGATGTTGAACTGCGTCTTCCGCGTGTCATCCGTCAACCCGGAGGGCCCAATAGCTTCGGACCACCCGGCTAAGATGTTAACCCCAGGCCCAATAACATCCGGTTTCAGAATCTGTCGGGTCACCATGTTGGGCCCTCTTGAACTAAACGCTGCCACCACTGGTGAAGGTCTAACGTTCAAAACCGTTCCTCGGAAACCGAGAACTGCCGTTGGATTAGGATCTGAGGAAGCGTATTTCCTGATCTGATCCCCCACGATTCTCCCCACCGCCACAGCCGGTAGAAGGTGGCTGTCCGCTACTAACTCCTCCCCACTCGCTTCTGTGTTCGCCAGAATCATCCCCACCCCACCTGCGTCACGCACCACCTTGCCCTTCTCCACGCGCGCGTTAATCCCTCTATCGCAAACCACCACCTTCCCACGAACCAAACTCGGGTCGAGTGAACCGGGCATGCAGACGCTTCCGGACTGGTTCAACCCTTTATTATAAACCAACCCCACCGGTTTGGTCCCCATTCCGGTTCCGCTGTAAAGCGAAACACCGGAGTACCGTTTTTTGTTGCCGAGAACGGCGAAGGCGGGGAAATCACGGTCCAAAGTCCCAGCACCGACGGTCATTATCCAGGGTGCAACATTTGCAAGTGAGGCCTTCTCGGGGCCGCTGTTCCCGGCGGAGCAGGAGACGAAGATCCCCCTTGCCACCGCTGCGAACGCGCCTACAGCAATGGTGTCGCGAAAGTACGGCGCGGAGCCGCCGCCGAGGGAGAGCGAGAGCACGTCGACGCCGTCCTGGATGGCGTGGTCCATCCCGGCGAGAATGTCTGACGCAAAGCAGCCGTCGGTCCAGCAGACTTTGTAAACCGCTACACGCGCCGTCGGTGCCATCCCACGTGCGGTCCCACTGGCGTACCCAAGGAGGCTCGCGTTCCCCACGTGCGACCCAGCCGCTGTACTCGCGGTGTGGGTACCGTGCCCGTCCCTGTCGCGCGCCGACGCCGGCTCCTTCTCCCTGGACCCAACCCCAGAGGCCATGTGGAACCCTCGCGAGAAGCTTCTCGCGCCGATGAGTTTCTTGTTGCACAAACTCGGCGAGAAATCTGGCCCGGTCTCGCACTCCCCTCGCCACCGAGCCGGAATCTCAGGCATACCGGCGTCAGTAAAGCTTGGAGATTCAGGCCACACTCCTGTGTCGAGCACACCTACGATAACATCGTGCGACGCTTGGTTGAGGTCCTGCGCGGTGTGACCCTCCCACAGCCCCGTCTCTCTCTCGAGCCCCAAAAACTGGGGCGTACGCGTGGTGTGCAGTTGGTAGACCGTGTCCTCGTAGACTCCAAGAACATCCTGGGATCTGAGAAGGTCCTGCGCCTGGTCCTCGGCCAGCGACGCCGCAAAGCCGTTGTAGGCATGAGTATAAGAGTAAAGCAAGGGATCGGAATGAGTGGTTAAAGATTGAAGATTTGCGGTGTACCAGTCGGTGTGAGTGGGGTAGATTGAAGGCTTGTTGTTGTGTTTCATGTGAACAATGTATGTCTTCTTGGGCGATGTTAGACACCAGCAGCATTGTGCCATAAGCAAGAGCGAGAAAACGAAGGTGAAAAGGGCACCCATGAAGGTTTCTAATTTAGTGAATGAATTTTGCAGAGGCAGTGTCAGAGAAAAATGAGGAACTGATGTTGGGTTTATAATAACGTTGCCCGTTGCTAAAATCGACTCTCTACTTCACTCCATTTACCTTTCTGCCATTCACTCTCTTTTCTTTCCTTTTCTTCTCTCTCCGCTCTTCCCTACCGTTACCTGTCTTTCTCCAATTTCAGAAACGTAGCTTTGATGTTACATACTATGTTGTATTTTACTTTCGCAATAGCTTCTGTAAACCACTTACTGTATTTAATTATTATTATTTGTTAATATATAAAAAATAGATGAAATGTGTGTTTTCCAATGCAGAACAGCATCCAAGAAATTATGCAATATGCCCATCCTTGAGTCTTAAAAGAAGTATATTTCTAATAAGAAAAGGTATAAAGACATAGCGAGAGAAGAATGAGTAAGTATATAGTACATTAGTTTTTTACATATTTGGAAAAGATAGAAACAAGTGAAGACAAAACCTAAATAGCTGGCTACACGAAATGGTAAAGGTCCACTACTCTACCCTTTTGTGTGGATGAAAGAGGATATCATGTACCAACCCTTCGTTACTTTCTTTACTATATTATATAATATTAGCTTCATTTATCTTATAATTGTTCACTTAACGTAATTTTAAGACTTTATTTTTTAATAGTATATTACATTTATTTAGAACTTCCAATCAACCTTGCATTTTATACAAAGTTATTTAACACGTAATTAGTGTCTATCCTTCCCAGTAAACAAGAATGATTATATTGAATTAGCCAATCAAATCTTCTATTTGACATGAGCATGGGCATTGGGCACTGTGCAGTGGCAGAGACTGGTGTAGTATTTTGAGTGTATGTACTAATTGAATATTTTAATTTCCACCCACAAAAAATCAGTTTACATGGATAAGCATCAGATATTTTTTCACACAACATAAAGCATAATGTATGAAAATAATTATTTTATGTTTGGAGTGAATGGACAAAATCATTAAAAAAAAGTTGGCTGCATATCCTTTTGCAAGTGTTCTTTCTAGTTTCTTCATCTTTACATCAAAGGTTCAATTATCGTGTTTATTGATAAAAGATTTCATCTCCTTATAATAGCAAATGATAAGGGTTTAGTTTAGTGGAGTTTTGATGTTGTATTCAATTTTCATGTGCTAAACATGTGTACTTATGTTTTAATTGGATCAACAAGAACATTCGTAGATTCTCACAAAAAGTTCTATGGTAACAATTAACCAGACCAGAAGTGGGTTTTTAGCTCAAGGTTAGCTTTCATGGAAATAACATTTTAATATGTTCTAAAAAGTGGCATTGGAATAAAAGATTTTCAAGAATAAAAAATTCTGAACTTGGCAGGTAAGAATACATTTTTCGGAATAATTAAATGTAAAGTTAATTTCCAATGAATATACTGTTCTTAACAAAGTATAAACACATTTTAAAATTTTTAGATTCTTAAGAAGCTCATTGTAGGAAGAGTTATCTAGTGGAGAATATGAAAAAGTGAGTTCATAAATTTGAGAGAAATTTAAGAATAAATTGATTGTTGTTTTTTTTTTAATAGATTTAGAAATAAATGAAAGTAAATTTAAAAGTAAAGTGTGTAAAAATTATATTAGGAGTATAGAAAAGTATTTTATTTATATATTAAAGAGAGAATTCTCGTTGATATAAATTATGTATTGTTATAAATAAATTATTAAAAATAAAATAAACAATATATATATATATATATATATATATATATTAAATATGAGAATTCTCATTACATGTTATTATAAATCATAGATAATTGTCTTAGTTTTTAAAATGATAAAAAAAATGTATTTACTTTAAAAATAAACTAATTTAATTTTGTTTTTCAATCTCTAGGAGAAACAGTTTATTTTTTAAAAGGAAGTTAGAAAAACATCAACTGGGATGAAGAACGTGTTTTACTTCATGTTTATAGTGGTCATTTTTCTTATTTTAAAATCCTTTCATAATAAATTTTTAGATATTAACTATTTCTTAAACCGAATAAGCCAATTAAAAAAACATTATTTATGAAAGTTAAAGTTTGCAATGAATTGAATACTTGGGAACTAAAATAACAGCATTTTTTCAACAAATTTATAACTAAATTATAAACTTGAGAACTAAATATCAGCACTGTTAACTATTAAACGCGTGTCTTTAAAATCTTAAATATTATCCTTTTCTTTACTTTCATTAGTAATAAATTGATATGATTTTTAACATTCAAACTAAACTAATATTTGATACCATAAATTTTACCAGTAAAAAGTGAGATTTGAATATAAATCAAAACCTCTAATTAATAGTAGTTTAAAAATTATTATTGTTTTTAATGTTAGAGTTCTAGGTAGTAACTCAAATACTGATCTATTACAAAAAAAAAATCATTAAATAGTAATTTAGAGACAAAAAAATAATTAATTACTATAAATATTAATTTATGAAATAAAAATTATTAGTAATTAAAAAAATCTATATTGTAAATAAATAATTATAATCAATTTGAAAATTAGAGTTTGAATTATTCTCTAATATTAACTATCAAAACTATGATGGAATTAGAGTCTATTTAGGGTCTAAGTTTAAATTAGAGATTAATGAAGACATTAGACATTAGTTCCTTGATAGTTAGATTACATTTTTTTAGTTAATGTTTATAATTAGATTACATTCTTTTTTTTTTCAGATGAGTCGATGGTATAGTCTAGTCAGAAGGTTAATCTGCGTTAAGTTTACCTTTTTTTATAAAATTAGTCTCATGAGATTAACCAATAGGTTTAAGTACATTTTGAAGTATTCATAAATGAATATATGATAAATAAACAATAAAGATCATAAATGCATTATTTATATACAATGTAGTATATTTATAATACATTTGGAACAATTAAATCACAAATTTATATCCAATATGACATTTGAACTAAATCTGCATTGTAAGACAACTGTTGCACCTTTTTCGCCATTATGGAAGAGGGTGGTAATGAATTGTATTTTTAATACCGTCTTTAATTCGGACATAGGTTTAAATCTAATAATTAATGTCACATTCTTTGACAAAATTGGTAAATAAATATTGTGTAGTTTACCCTAAGTATTATATCATGTAACAATCTTATAATAATAAGGTTTGGAGAAATAGATTTGTGGTAACACTAAGTTAATAATACATTTATTTATACCGAATAATAAATGATGTTAATTTGAAGGATGAAAGGGAAAGAATAAGAATGTGTGAGTGAGGTGGCATGCATAATGCATGGCGAAAGTAAAGAAAGAGCAATAAAAGCTTAAAAAAGGTTGGGTGGTGGGAACCGCAGGAGAATAATGTTATCTTTTTTTTAAAAAAAAAAAAAGTGATTAATTGGCTGCTGAAATTACGCCAATATAAGCGCTTTTCTTAGGTAACCTACCCAACCCCACCATTCTAATCGCAACCTCATATTTTCACTTGTGAACAAGAGAAATAGATCTAAGTTTTAAACTTTTTTTAGTTTCCTAAGTTCTAAGTTATAAGTAGATGTTCAGTTTAGTTCTCTTAATTTTTTATAAAAAAATGTATCAAATGAGTCTTTTTTTTAACTTGAAATACTGTTTTTGATTGTTTCTTAACAACTACTACATCTTTAGATTACTCCGATTTGTTTCTTAATAATAACAACACTTTAAGTTGTTCTTTGTACTTTGACCATGAACATAAAAAAGGACTCGTTTGATACATTTTTTATAACTTAGGAATCAAAGGTTTATATTTTTAAAAATGGGGACTAAACTGAACATCCGCGGACCAAAAAGATGTTTAAACCTAGATATGTAATTATTTGTTTTTAACTAAGCAATTATGATAGATGTAATTATTTGTTTTTATATTTTTTTAAGAAATAAGAGAATAAAGAATAAAAAATAAATAATATCAAATAAATATAAAAAATTAAGGATGTCAAAAAATATTTTTCTCTTTAATAATATTTATATAATAAACTATCAATGATTTATGATCTTTTTTTTTTCATTGTAAGGGCGATTCATTTAAAAACTACAGTTAAAGTTAGGAAACAAAAATAATAACAATAAATATAGGAGATATATCATAAGTTTGTATATGTTAACTCATTCTATATGTAGAAGTTATGGATACATTTATGTACTTTTTTTTTTTTTCTTTAGCATACATTCAAATCATATCATACATACGGTAAATTCTAAACATTTAACTTTTAGATTCATTAACAAAATTTATTTATAATTAGTTTTCATAGATGACTTAAAAGTTTAATATGTGGCCCTCTCGAGAAAAAAAAATTAATACTTAGGTTTTATTCATTGCTTGACAGCCTTTTATCCTGGTTAAAAAGAAAGTAGTGAAAAAGAACCAAACTTTTAATCAATCGTATAAATATAAATATATTTTTTTTAAATGGTTTTAAAATGTTGAATGTGATTAAAAAACTGTAATTTAGATTATTAAATTACAAATATTTGGTAAAATTATTAGAAGGATACGCTTATATATTTTGATAAATAAGAAATTTATGTTAAAATAAATCATCTATATATTTTTTATTTTAAAAGTTTAATAACAAAAGCGTATAGTGTGACATCCCAAATATATAACATATATTTATATAAGGACGTCAACATAAATAACATTGGAAAGCAGTTAAGATAAGAAATTAGAGTATTACAGTCATTCTTAAACCGTACTTAGAATTTGGAAGTGAAGTACTAAAGTTTCTCCCTGAAAATACAAGGAAATAAAAATTTTAAAACATGAAAAGATTTTTCAAAATAACATATGACTAGTCACAACTGACTAGACCAGGCCAGGGATGCTCTATGATCAGGGATGTGCCAGCTCAGGTTTATAGATTCTCTCTATCCTACCAACAAAGAAGGCTCCCAACCAGTTCTTATTTGATTTAGTTAAGTTATCTAACTACCCTGATATACTCTAGACTCTATACACCCAAATTTAACATCTAACTTACTCTCACAGAAACCAAACAGTATATATGTATATATATATATATATATATATATATATATATATATATAT
>NC_028355.1:2344383-2367539 GCF_000741045.1 Vigna radiata var. radiata
TATATATATATATATATATATGTATATATGTATATATGTATATATATGTATATACATATATATATATATATATATACATATATATATGTATGTATATATATATTGATACCCATAACAGTACTAATTCTGAACATTCCCCCAAGACTCTTCCAACCATCATCAATTACAACGAGCAACTCAATTCAAAACAGATCATACTCATCACCATACCAATTCACAGATCAATTTCAATATAGACAGTTCATAAACATCAACTTCAACATGCATCAGTTCAATGTAAGGCACATATAGTTTAAGCTCAACAACATAATACACAAACCAATTAACATACATACTTCAGAACTTAACATATCTTAACATATCGTCAGTTTATACAAATGAAGCAAGTTGTATAGTTAGCTCCCCTTACCTCTTTGGTTACGTAGAACAGTTACTTGGGGATGTCCTAACAGTACCCTCACAACAATAAACTCACAGGACCTACAGATCACCAAACAGGTGATGGTGAACCGTTCTTAGAGCTAGAATAGACTGAAAATGGAAGGTAAAACACGCAAAACATATGCAACCAGTAAAGTTGCATGCCCTAGGGCCAATAACAGTGAATAAAAAGGGGGAAATTTAGTTACTAGTCGGAATGAAGAAATCGATTGGTAGAACTGAAGCTCTCTACGCGGTGAACGCTAGAGCACCCTCAAAAATCAAGTTTGAACGGTTAAATTTTCTGAAAATCTAGAGAGGAGACAGAGCATTTGAGGAACTTAGGGTTTAGAAAGAGAAAGATAAGTTGGCTTTTGAAATCAGATTTCTGATAACCCCTTCTAAGGTCAGGTCTTAACCTTTAGGGTTTGGGTACCTCACACAAGGCCCAACGACCCTTAGCCCAAATTTTCAGGTCTTTTCAGGTCTTTACATATAGCAAAATAGTATTTATAAAAATGACTATATAAAATAATGCTCTAAACATTATCTATATTTAAATAATATCTTAAACATTGAAGAGAAGAGTAAAATAAACACAAACATAACATATTGTTCTAAATATAAGATAACAAACAAGCATAAATGCTATAATTATGGGTCATACTAAACATTGTAATAAATGTCTAATGTTTTTAATCTAAAGGTAAAAATAATATTTTTTTTATCTCTTTTGTTGTTTCAAGAATAATATTTTATTCAAAAGTTATAGCTAATTTAAAAAGATAAAAAGAGATTATAAGAATGTTTGCGATACAATTTGATATTAAAAAGAAAGAGAAATTGAAAGTAAAAATTGAGATACATGAATTTACAGGTTTTAAGTTTTAAGAAATTTTTTCTAAAATTAATATAACTAATATAATAATGTATAAATAGAATTTTTAAAAATATAAATATATAAATAAAAAATCTTTGAAGGAACGTTCTCTCCTCTGTCATATAGAAGTTTTATTTTATATACATATATAAAGTTTACTGAAATAATGTATCCAATCATATACTTCTATCATATAGATTGAAAATTGACTCCTCCTCAAACATGTGAAGGGGCAAAAGGTGTTGGTCATCGTTTAATTTAAGAAGGTATATATAATGCAAAAGTAATTAATTGCTCTTAAATAAGTCTCAAAACCCAAAATTATGTTATTCGTATCTTAGCCAACCTTAAGACTTCATTGTGCATGCACGATTCGAACCTTCATATTTCAACTAATTCAATAAATGACTTGCTCATTCAGCTGCTTATTCAGTCAATATTTGACTTAATTTATTTTAAACCTAAATAAGTGATTGTATGAAAAAAAAAATACATCATTTTCATGAAAATAATATGTATGTCCATATGTTTTCATAATCGCTTCTGGAGCTGTTTGGGCAAATACATGTGTTTAAATTATAGAGAAAAAAAACTCTACCTAAATGGTTTTTCTTCAAAAATTTGTTGATACAAGTATAATTATCATGCTCAAAGTACAAATGAGAGAGGTAGGTAAACGAAAACAATGATAGAAAGAAAAGAAAATAAAAAGAAAAAGTTTATTTAAGTTTATGATGAACTTTGACTCAAGCTGAAGCTGAGTGTGATTGATGGCATGCAAGGTTACATCATTGTCAAATATGCTATAAATGTTCCAAAAAAATCTATCCGTTAGATTCCTTAAATTGCGTACGGTAATATTGTGAAAAAAATGTTATAATTTAATTATTACAAAAAAAAAGTCATTCGTATAACTACATCTCTATATATAATTTAAATCAAAATTAGAATTTTTAGAGTCCCCATAGCGTTTCTATATTATCATATTTAAACTAAATAGAAGAAATAGAATATAAAAAAATGTACATTGCATTGGCACCATGTATTTAAAAAATCTGACTGGAACTTGGATTCTCTGTTTTATCTTTAATGGTGAAGAAATATATCTGTTATTTATTATGTGGGAAAATATAGCAGTTACTATTTTTAGTTTGTAACGGAATTTGGTAGCTGATTTTTATCTTTAAGAAAAGTAAAACGAAAGATGATAAAAGGTGAAAGTATTTGGGAATAATCAATTGACTCTCTCACTAATAGGTTATTCAATATTTATATACAATATTCTTTTTTATTCTAGAATACTAATAATAGAACAGACAAAATGGATAAAAAGCAGAATGGACAAAATAATAAAACAAGGAGTGGTGCTGCAGAGTGATGCTGCAAAGTGATGCAAAATTGCAAGTTTGTTACAAAGGAATATAGTACAAGTTTGTTAGCCTCCCGCAAGCTGGGGTGTCAACTATCTCTAGCTTGGACAAGTTTGCATGGAATGGTTGAGGAGAAAGAGCTTTGGTGAAGATATCAGCAAGTTCCCGAGATGATGGAACTGGAAGGGGCTTCATTAATCTTGCTTGTGTTTTTTCTCGAACCATATGGCAATGTTTTGTTCTTTCATGAAAAACTGGATTTGCAACAATGTGTAAAGCACTTTGATTATCATAATAAAGTGTTGCGGACTTAGAACATTGGATTTTGAGATCATTGAGAAGGTAAGCTAACCATTGCAACTCCCAGGTACTAGTAGCAAGTGCTCTATATTCTGCTTTGGAGGAAGAACGAGACACAATATTCTGTTTTTTGGTTTTCCAAGACATTAAAGAGTTTCCTATGAAGAAACAATAACCTGTGACTGATCGGCGTGTGGAGATGCAAGTTGTCCAATCGGCATCACTAAACCCAATTAGGTGGATAGAAGAATTCTGTTTGAAGTAGAGCCCCTTGTTTGGACAACCTTTCAAGTATTTAGAACTCTTTTTGCAGCACCTAAATGAGACGTTGCAGGATTTGCCATGAACTGACTTAATTGCTGAGTCGCAAAGACGATGTCTGAACGAGTTGTTGTGAGATAAATCAAATGACCAATGAGTTGCCTATAGGATAGGGGATCATCAAGTAATTCACTCGAATTAGCTTGTTTTAAACAAAGAGAGCTATCAATAGGAGTGGAACTCGGTTTAGAACCCAATAATCCTCAATCTGAAAGCAACTCAAGGCACTATTTTCGTTGAGATACAAAGATGCCATCATCATACCTACTTACTTCTAATCCTAGAAAAAAATTGAGTTCTCCCAAATCTTTAATTCGAAAATTGGATTGAAGTATATGCTTGAGCTTTGTTATTTCAATGGGAGAGTTGCCAGTTAAAACAATATCATCAACGTATATCAATAAACCAGTAAATTTCCCTTTTTCATGCTTCATAAACAAGTTGTGATCAGCATGTGATTGAGAATAACCAGATGAGAGAAGAAGGTTAAAGAGTTTCTCATACCATTTTCGACTTGCTTGTTATAGCCCATAAAGAGACTTTTTGAGCTTGCAACACTGTGAGGATTCATACCCATATAGGCCTTGAGGAATCGTCATGTAAACTTCCTCGGACAAGTCACCGTGTAGAAATGCATTACTAACATCCAATTGCTGCAATTCCCAATTATTTATGGAAGCTAGGGCAAGGATAACTCGTATGGTAGACATTTTAACCACTGGAGAAAAGGTTTCAAAGAAGTTTATCTTCAACTTGGGAGAATCCTTTCACAACAAGCCTCGCCTTATATCGTTCCACACTCCCATCTGGTTTTCTTTTGATTTTGTAAACCCATCTACATCCTATGGGCTTGACATTTATAGGAGTTTCCACAATATCCCAAGTTTTGTTTAGCTTTAAAGCCTCAATTTCATCCTTCATGGCTTCTTTCCAACACGACTTCAAAATTGCTTCTTGATAGCTTCGGGGCTCAATCTCAAAAATAAGGTTCATGACATAATGATGCTCAAACTCAGTAATGGAAGAATAAACAGATTGAATATGATACCTGCACGCTGACGATGATTGATTTGATTTGGTCTCTATATTGTAGCAAACAAAATCCGCAAGTTAAACATCAGGTTTAGAGCCACGAGTGGTTCGTCTTAGTATGAAAGGAATAAGGTTTGGATGAGGTGATGAAGAAATATGTGGTGAGATTGACTGGGATGGAGAAGTTGACAGTGAAATTTGTGGAGAGGGTGAAGTTGTTGGAGAAGGTAAGGTTTGAGGTGAAGTGGGAGTTTGTGATGGAAATGGGCCTGAGGTGTAAAATGGAGAGGATCAAAGTCATGGAAGGTTTTGATATGTGGAGGAAATAATTTTTCTTTTTCTTTTTCTTGGGCTTCGTTGTTGTCAGTAAAAGAAAAGTGGGACTCATGGAACGAAATATGATAAAAGGTGAAAGTATTTGGGAATAATCAATCCACCGTAATAGGTCATCCAATATTTATATACAATATTCCCTTCTATTCTAGAATACTAATAGCAGAACAGACAAAATGGACAAAAGCAGAATGGACAAAATAACAAAATGAGGAGTGGTGATGCAGAGTGGTGTTGCACAGTGGTGCAAAATTGCAAGTTTGTTACAAAGGAATATAGTACAAATTTGTTAAAAAGAAAGAGACAAAATAAGATGATAAAAAAAGTTGGCTGCTTACAATTTTTTTCTTTGCAGTTACATTGTAAGGTGGCTATTTTTATGTGTTAAGAGTATTTTCACTTCATTTTGATGCATAACATTTGCATTATTATAAACTTTATTTGAAATTTTTTATACTGTGTTAGCATAAATGGATTCTATTATTTATGGTGTTTGAGAGACACAAATTATAATTTTGAATTGTGTTCATTTTATCGAATAATCACCTATGAATGAAGATAGATTTATAGAATAAAAGATTTATTTCATTTTAACTCAAGTTATGTGATTTGTGTGGAAAAGGAGTGAAATATCTCCTTTGTCCTTATTTCATTTTACTAACAAAACTATTATAATTAATTGAAATGCATGCAAAGTATAGAATCCAATATAGCGAGAAGTGTTTTCGTTTAGAATGAAATCGATTTTAGCTCTATATACAAAGTCATGAAATTTTAGAAGAGATTCAGTTTTAACTCCTTTATAAAGTGAACACAACACTATATTATTATATTCGTTTTCAGTTCCTTCGTAAAGTGAAAACAACAACATATTTGATTATAAGAAAGGGAATTCGATTCCAGCTCTATTATAAAGTAAACACAACACCTTATTGAGTTTCAAACTAGAGGATTCCGTTCCATATTATATTTTAAATAATTATTCCACTTTCTTAAATACATTTCTTTTTATTTTGAAAATTAATTTTTAATTTTGTTTTTTCTTATAATAATTTTTACAATTATATATAATATCAACAATTATTAATTTACATTACTTTTATTAATCTTTCAAATCCAATTTCACCTATCTACAAATCTTTTAAAAAACAACAATCAATTCATTTTAAAATTTTCTCAAATCCATCGTCGTTAATATACAACATTAGTGTATTATAAGTCAAGTATTTATCTTTTGTTTGCGTTTAGAAAGAAATTTATAGCTGTAGAAATTTATATGAAAAGAAAAAGTTCATCACCTTAAATCACATCAACAACTTTGCAAAAATTACACGAGTTTAAGTCATATAAATACCATAGGCATTGCTTGAGCTAAAAAGTTTGGTAAATAACGATGAATAAGTTTGTTTTTATAAAAATATTGTGAAAATAGAGGCTGCTGCTAGTTTGCGTAATGGAGGTGTGAGATAAGGTAAAAAAACATGGAACCGCCAATCTGAATTTAATGTGAGTGGAAAGTTGGCATAAATAATTGAAAACGAAGCTTGAAGCAATCAGAGTTCATACTTGTGTTCATATAGAAAATTATACATAAACCAATAGCTGAAGAAAACAGATTCAAGTTTTAATATATATATATATTCATTCCTTAACTTTTGGCTGGAAAGTAGCCACATAGCATGGGCTAAATTCAAAACTGTTTCCTCCACATTTTCCTGGGAATCACTACTTTATCTAGATTCAATCATTTTATTCAAATGCCAATTTTTTTTATTACTTTAGTCTAGATACAATTCAAAGTTTTAACTTAATCAATTAATTAGAATGTAGATTAGTTTTGAATTAAAAATAAAATCAATTTATAATATATAAATAAAAATAAGCTTTATTTTATAAATTAATTTTTTAAATTAAGTTAAAGTTAAAGTTTTACATTAACTAAAAATAAAACTAATTTAAAATATGCATATAACTACAATTTTCTTAACGCTTTTTATTTTTATTTCTATTTTTTTATTATATAATAATAATAATATTTGGTTGGATGAATTTTATATCCAAGTAAAAATTAACGCAGTTCTTGTTGTCCGGACTCACCTATTCTAATACTAAAATTTTAAGTACTTTATTATTTTATCATTATAGTTAAAATATAATAAAAAAAATGTGGTTGTATGATAGGGTAACCGGACATATTGGAGTGATCGGTCACACCGGTAGTATGATCGGTCATACCGACAGTGTGATCGGGTTCCCTAATGCGGTAGGAGAGGGCGTTAGCAAGGGGAGCGCGTTAGCAATGAAAGATTTAGAACAGCTGAGAAGATCGGTCACACCGACTGAATGGTCGGGACAGCCGACAGTATGATCGGGGCATGAGAAAGGAGTCTACCATAACAGAAGAAGTGATGCAACGCTGAAATGTAGAGATGTGAACACAAATCAGGGCGAAAGTCCCGCCGAAATACCAGGGCGTGTGATCAGTAGTCGTGTTGTGGGGCGAGTTCCATGGGATCATGGACCTCTGAACACGGACAGTTGCAGGAGAATCTCATGGATCATGGCCCACTATGCAGGCAGTTACAGCCCATATCTTACAGTTCATATCCAAACTTATCACCTATAAATAGGAGGGTAAGCAGTCAGGTAAAGGGTTGGATTTTTACTCATTACTTTGATACTATAGCTGTAGCCTTGCTGACTTGATCGTCAGAGTGCTAACGTGCAGGTTGCAGCCGTTCGGGTAAAGAGAGATAAGAATCCTGAAACACTCGATTAGAGAAGTTCAATTTGTCATCGTAATCCAGAGGCGATCGGTGTCTTGGTCCCCATCCAAAACAGTGGTAATAACTTCTTATTATTCTCATTATTAACACGACTATACTGACAATATTAACAAAGTTTACCGTTAAATATTAAGTAGGTTTAATTAATAATTTAGTTTTTATATTTAAATTTTTTATATTTGTTTTTAGTCAATTAAGTTTAACTTTGTTAAAGAATAAATGGAGACCTTACGTGAATTCATATTAACGCGTTTGAAAAATGAGTGCATATCACAATCCAATAAAAAGCTCACATAATCTATTTATTATAATTAAATTCTTTATTATATTGATACACTCTAATCTCTCAAACAATCTTAACATCTTAAACAGAAGACTTTATCTAACAAAAGTTGGACTCAATTAAGTTAGAAATAAATATAAAAACTAAAAAGAAATAATAAAAAACCTTAATATAAAAACTATTTTACTAATTAATAGTCTATTAACTATTGTAAAAAATTTAAAAGTTATATAACTAGTCTTAATGATAGTTTTAATTGGTGTAAAACTAAATTATAAAACATCTAAAATATATTTTTACCAATTAAAATCATTTGATAAAAATATTATGCCATTATATTTATTATTTATTTCATCTATATTAATTAAAATCATTTACTCTTCAAATTAAGTTTGGAGCATCCTAAACTCAAAATCAAACATAGTTTAAGGCATATATGAGTTGCCATGAGAAGTAATACACCAAAACGGTTTCTCAAACATGCTTTAGAACATTGAGCCAAATAACAAAACTAAATTTTGTTTTTTACAAAAGAACATAATAATGTTGCTTTTTAATCACACTTTTATATATAAAGTTTTATTTAAAAAGTAATCAATTGCAGTATTGTTTGTAAAGATTTAGTTACTTGTTTAAGAATACAAATTGTATAAATGAGATAAAATATGAATATTTTATTTTTTAAATATGAAGAGTATAAGTAGAAAACAAAGTCAAATATTTTTTTTATTTTAATTTTCATATTAAACAAACCGTATTAATTTTATTATTTTTCTTTTTCCTTTTTCATAACCAATTAATCATTATTAAAAAAAAACTATATTATTATTGTTATTAATGAAAAAAAACAAGTGCTCATCGTGTCTATTTACATTTTTATTATCGTGAGATATTATTTTAATAAATTAAATTGAATTAATATTAGAATTAGTTTATAAATATAATAAGTTGATCTAAACATAAAATTTATATTATTATTTTTAATATTTAATAAGTATAATTTATAATTTAATAGAAACAAAGAAACAACATGGATTATAAATTTGTGTTAAAAAGAAATTAATTATGAAGAAATTAAAACATCTGTAATTATTTTCGGTAGAGAGATGATATATATATATATATATATATATATATATATATATATATATATATATATATATATTTCTTTTCTTTTCAAAATGGTTAAATTATATTTAAGAGAGTAATACAATCTAAGATATTGTAATATTAAAATAGAATTTAATGTGAAATAAAAATGTAAAAGTAAAGAAATTATGATTAGAAGAAAGTAGATGAGTAAAAAAGTGGAAGGTTTGAATGAGAGAATGGGAAATGATGAAATGTGTCTGCTAATTTGAAGGCGTGACAAAAGATTGAATTGGGTGAATGAGTGAAGTGAAACAGAAAAGAAGCACTTTAAAGAATAAAGAGAAACTTCCTTTTTAACTGTTTCTTCTCTTAGCTGCATTGCGCATGCCCACAAATCAAAATCTGCCTTGTCTCTACTGTCATATATATAAACACTGTAGAAAATGAAGAAAAAGTTGTGCGATCCATCATTCTTTACTTTTTCCAAAGTATAGTAAAAAAAACCTCAAATGACATTTTTCTCTCTCTATCATTGGTCATTTCCATAGTGGTGCACGGAAGTATCACGTTTGACATATTTTTATAATATGAGAATAAAAGATAATGTCTCAAATGAATGTAGATACGTGTCAAATAATTAATATTTTCTCAATACTCTAATACAACAATATGACACAATTTACACTTGTGTAGAAAAGGTTTTTCACATTATCGTTTAGACGTTCAATTCTCAAATATATAATGTGAAAAATAATCGATGATATTTTTGGAATTAAATCAAGTATTTAGATGTCGGTTACAGGGACACTGACTTCTAAATACTCATATACATCAGGCTCCCGAATTGACGATAAAAATGAGGTAGAAATTAACTTTTTACAATTCTTAGACGTCCGACAAGAGAGTCATCGATGTCTAATGCCCATTTAGATGTCAGATTGTTTCATTGGACGCTAAAAGGGTTGCGTCAGAATATCAAAAGTTTTTTTTTTCACCATTTAAACATCCGATCCCGCTAGACCGTCGTCTAATTCATATTTAGACGTCGGGCGCCCCAAAACCAACACCTCATTGCCTGCAGAGGTAAGTGAAAAGGTGATTGTTCTGACGTCTGACTTACAGTGTCCGTCATTTATATAAACATCTAACCTATAATGTTCGACGTTCCCTTAACGTCACCTATGAAAACGTTGAATCTGATTAAGATGCTAAAAGTCTTTTCTACACTAATATTAATTAATATATTTGTTCCAAAAGCCATAGTTGCCTCCTCTTCACTATTTTCAGTAGTTGTTGCATTCTGCTGAATTAATTGGTTTTGAAGCCAACACTAAGGTCAATTTGCATTAGGTGTATCTTCTTTTATAAAAAAACAGCTACACGTTGATTCATTAGTTTCAATGCTTGTATGTTGTGAGATATATACAGAAACTGTAGCTTTTCTTTGTCTCTCATATGCTTCACAGGTCCACCTAAATAAAAACTATATCTTCTCACTCCTCCACTCTTGCAATATGGAAAGCGCGTCTAAGATTTCAATAATGTTACAAATTTAAATATGAATTTTACATTAATTAAAAATAATAAAATTTATCACACATATAGAAAAGATAGTTTGTACAAACTATTTATTATTTTCAAATTTAAAATTAAAAATGATATGACAATCTTCAATTGATGACTCATTAATATGATAAAATTAAACAGATAAGAATCATTGATGAGACTATGACACCGGCTCAGCACAACAAAAGCCTCAGGTAAAAGGAGGTGTAAATAGAAAATAATGGGTTGTGATTAGCCCAGTAGAGAGGATCCAAGAGTGCATTAATTATTGTGGAGTTTGAAGTTGATGAGATAGCTTAGCATAACCTGGTCTTTGGCATGTTAAAGATCCAAGAGAAACGGCGAAAGAGAATTTGGAATCTTTTTAGAAATATCATGTGTACTACCAGCTATGGCGGAACTATTATCATCTATATACTATTATGTATTACAATATTACAAACAAAATAATTAAATTATTTTCTATTATTACAAAATGCACTTTTTATATTTAATAAAAATTATATCATACGTTTTGAATTAACGAATATTTGATTGCTTAATCACTTTCTGCATAGCATTAAGAGTGTTTAACAATTTTTTTCTGAACTTAATTTCTTCTGATAATGTTTCTGTGAACAACTCGAATGGAAGCAATCATCACATGCGATGAATAAATTATGCATTTGCTTACAGCTCACAGCCTCATTCCACGAATCATTTTGCTGGTTATGATCTATTTCCATAGTTAAAATATTAAATAATCAAATCCATATGTTTTAAATATAGTTAGTAATAAAATAAAGTTAATTAATAAAATATACAATTATATATTAATTGAACTATCTTATCTGGAAACTAATCCGATACTAATACCAACTTTTATAGTAGATTAGAGAATACGAAAATACAACAAAACTTTTTAAGTCCATATATTTGGCCCAAGTTTTCTAAAAGGTTTTTATTTAATTAATAAATCCTATAATATAGAAGAGATTTTAGTAAAAGGTGAAGAAATTTATATTTTTTTATTACTTTTTATCTTAAATATATATAATTTGTAACTTAAATGTTTATAAAATAGAAAAACAAATACATGATTAGGAATTTGGACTTTCTTACTTAAATGCTGATAATTTTGAATCAGATTATTCCCTATTTATTTCTTATTTAGAACCTAAACTTTTAACTAATATATAGCATATAATACTTACTCAATAGGTAATTTAGGAGAAAAAAAATATCAATAATTTCCAACAGGACTGAGCTTGTCAATCATTTGCAGTAGATTAATGTTTTTATTGAAATGTTTCTTTCCAGGAGAGTTTGGTTAGGAAATTTGAAGAAGCTAATCATGTTTATAAAAAAAAATTAAAATTATTTTATAAAAAAATATATCATTTAGGTAAAAAGAATTAAAAGAATTTGAAAAGTTATAAAATTTTAGAAAAGTAATTAGATTAATTATGATTATATCGTTTCAAATCTTATCTAAAAATTAAAAATTAATTTTTTTCTTTATTCTTAAAATTATGTATCTTCTTTTCGAAATTTGTTTCTAATTCAATTTTGATTGAAACATTTGTTAACTTAATTAATGGTTTTGATAAATATTTAGTTGTCACCCTATTAACAAAGATTTTTAATAAATGTCGATGAAAATTTATTTTACACTAAAGTTTATCATACTTCTGTTTTAGTCTAAATTAATAAATAATTTTTTGACATACTTAAATTTTTATATTCATTTGATATTATTTTTATTTATTTTTTATTCTTTTTTTAGAAAAAATATAAAAATTTAGACTTATAATAATTTTATAATTTTATTTTTATATTTTATGTCAAAAAAATATAAAAATGTGTGATGATTTCGTTAAGAAATTCCACCGACTCATTAAAACCTTAAAACCTCTCAAATCTTCGTTGTTTTTTGTTTCGTAGCTTTTTCTTGGGTTTTGGTCCAACATGGTACGACTCGTGCATTTATTTATTTAGGTTTAGTCCTCCGATGTTTGAGACTATGTTTTAGAAATTAATGTATTGGTATGAAATACTAATATTATATCAATTTAAAATAATCTTCCCTCCTATTTCATATTTTATTATTCACAAACCTTAAACCGGAGACATATTAGAAAGTAATAAAATTGAGAAAAAATAAATCTCTAAACATGTAGTCAACCACTCGTTAAAATTCAAACTTTTATGTCATTTAATCGCATATTTTTTAAGTTTACTTAGATAAATAGTGTATAACATAAAAATATAAGACTTGCAAGTCCAATACCACTTGAAAATATAATATGGTAGAAATAATAGGTATGCAACGAAATGTTGACAATTTCAAAAGGGAAAAAAAAGGAATTGACCATATGCCTACCATATTTCTAAGTACTTGCTTGCAAGAAGACCGACAACTCTAGTTTTGTGCCTTTTACTTTTCCTTCTTAGTATTTTTTTTTCAATTAAAAAAAGTGTGTATAAAATATGTTATGATTATAAAAATAGTTTCTAAAATAAAGAGAAAAGAAAAATATATGTTTTTTAAAACTTTCATTAATGTTTTATTTAATTAATTTCGTTTACATTGGGCAATCGAGCCTTTAAAGGTGACATAATTGATACGTGTAAGAAATTAAAAGTTGAAATAATATTTTTTGAAAGATATTTTATTTTTTACTTTTATTCTATTATTCTTATTTCTTCCTATTTGATGATTCGTTAGATAGATTGATTTAAACAAAACCCCTTAATTGGTTTAGAAATTGTCTAACTTTGAAGTTAAAATAATATTGCCACAATATATAAGTAAGAACAATTTTTCAAAAGACACTCATCCACTTTTTTGGAAGAAACTCACCAATTCCTATTCTGAAAAAAAAAATATCGGAAACTTTGATGGGGTGCAGGAAGAAAATTAATAGGTGCAGGAAGAAGCTGCCTCTCATGTAATCTCTCCATGGACCAAGATGAACCCACACACAAAGAGTAGTAGGATTAAGTAGGCACATATCTTGAATTGAATTGTCTTATTATCGAGTTAACTTTTGTAATTTTTGTTTGTTTTCTTATAGTTTTGTTTCATTTTATTTTCTAATTGGTTTATGAGGAATGTATGAATAGAATTGAAGAGAAATAGAGAGAAAACGTAATTTAAAATTGTGTAATTAGAGTGTAGGACAAAGTTTATTACAAAACACATGTATATTAATTTAGAATTATACTATATATTTATAACTATTATTATAGATACTCTATTTATATTACTTATTATATATATATATATATATATATATATATATATATATATATATATATATATATATATATATATATATATTTTAATTTCTATCAGTACTACATGTCAAATTGGATCAATAGCTTAGTCAGAGCAAACAAAATTTAGTGCACCAATTAAGTATCTAATTAAAAAAAAGATTAACAAATTCTCTAGTAGAAAAAGAAACTGTAGAAGAACTGAAAAATCAACCAAAAACCAGTCAAAATCCTCCCATTGAAAGAGTCACACCATGATAACAAAAATGTTAAAAATATTATTTTAATTTTTTCTTAGAAAATTAAAAGTCAACTTCAAATGCTTATTATTTATTTATTTTATGTGTACCCGGTAATTTTTAATTGACTTTATTTTATTACTGACATTTAGATATGATTTACTTACTTTAAAATTATGAAATTACGTTTTAATTTGATTTTTTATTGTTATAAAATTATGATATCGAATTATTTAATATATATAAATTTATTTGTATTAGTAAGTGTTTTGGATTATAGTTATATTTAGGGAACTTGGAATGAGTGATAAAGTTGTGAAATTAACAATTCAATTTAAAAATATGGTGTGAAATAGAGTAGTAGAGCCACCAATTAATACTTTTGTTTTTCTAATGATTGACCCAATCCTATCATATCATCATAATGATTATCTTTCTTTTGTCAAATCGAAAACCAAAGGTTTGTTATTTATTCATCAAATAAGCGAGGCTTCCTTGCTGTCTCCACTATCTATGATAAAAAAAAAAACTATTTATTAATTAGCATGAAAATGAGCTTACACAATGGCATGTTATTCAATACATTACTTCTTGTATGGTCAAACCTCTTGGCTGTACAACCCTTGTTGTGGAAAGATCTTTATATGTTTGTTCAACAACTAATAAGTAGTTGGTAATTCTCCATTTTTATTGAAAAAGTCTTTTCATCCATATCCACAAGAAAACTTCATCACAATATTTATATTACGCACATGCAATTTAAAATAATTAACTTTATAATCCTCCCTTAGTTTAAGAAATTAAATTACTATAAAAAAAAAAAAAAAAGAGAACTCATGCATGTGTTTTCCATGTTTGGACCATATATATATATTAATCAATTCTTGCACGCTCACTCTGTGTTCTTTTTTGCTAGGGCCTACAAGAAACATGGTACACTACATCTATGTATGAGGAAAATGAAGTGAAAATATCTATGTATATACAGTATATATGATGATTTTTACGTATCCTATGTATATTAGGTAATGATTCCTGGAGGAGAGTTTGATCCACTTCGTGTACCATTTCTGTGTTTGTTGTTGTGATCATTCGGTGAACGTAAATGTTGTGGCTTGGGGCTCTTTGGGGACTTGAGAGGATGATGTCTGTTAAGGTTGTGGTTCCTGCGATGGTGTTGGCCATTGCTGTTGTTTTCCCTTCTTCTAGGTGTTTCACATTGATCCTTTGCATCCCTTTGCACTTCATTGTTATGATCTTGTGGAGCAGTGTAGACAAATGTTCCCATTGGAATGTCATCAAAATCCTGAAGTGGCTCAAGGATCTTAACCACTGTACTCATGGAGGGTCTGCTCCTAGGTCTGTGGCTCAGACATTGGTAAGCCAATGCAGCTGCTTTTTTCGTCCCCATTTCTGAATACTGCCCTTCAAGTCTAGGGTCCATTATCCTACTCACTTTCCTTGAATCATTCAGCATTGGCCTTGCCCACTCCACTAGGTTCTGTTCCCTTGGAGGACGGTTCTTGTCCACTGACCTTCTCCCTGTCAGCAACTCCAACAACACTACCCCAAAACTATACACATCACTCATTGCTGTCAAATGACCTAAAAAAAACAAACAAACACATTCACATAAACTTTACTTTCTACTTCAACTTGAGCATAAACAGCTAATGCTTCCACTTTTTTAGGTACAAAAATGTAATTAATATACTTAATTGTTACTAGAGAAGTGGATTAGTTGGCATAGAAAATTAATTAAGTTAATTACCTGTCATCACATATTCTGGGGCTGCGTATCCATGTGTGCCCATTACTCGGGTTGAAACGTGGGTGTCATCACCTTCGGGACCGTCTTTTGCCAACCCAAAATCTGATAGCTTTGCATTGTAATCCTATTGCAGCAATATTAAATTAAAAGAGTAAGAGTTACAGCAATAGAACAAAAAGTATACGAAGATTCCTTAATTAAGAACAGTCATTTAATATTTCATGTTATTCTCTTTTCTTAAAACAAATCTCTTTACACTCTTTATGTAGAGTGTTATATCAAATTAACACGACTTATGAACTTGTTTATTTGATTGAAAAAGGAAATATAATGGAACAAACTAGGGATACTTACAGAATCTAACAAGATGTTGGAAGCTTTGAAATCTCTATAGATGACCGGCTTCTCGGCTTCGTGAAGAAAGGCTAGACCCTTGGCAGCCCCAACAGCAATTTTCATTCTCGTTGACCATGGTAGTGATGCTGTGAATCCTGGATCAGTTGCCACAATAAAGATAATTAATCATCAAGAGGTTAATTAGTTCTTAATGCTCAGGCTTATGGCAAGAGTTAAAGATAATTCATAATGAATAAAAATCTTACTTCTAAATAATTGATTCTCCAAGCTGCCTCTTGGTAAATATTCATACACCAAAAGTCTGTGTTCTTCTTCACAACAGTATCCTATCAGCTTCACCAGATGTGGATGCCTCAGTTGACCCAGAAAAACAACTTCGGTCTGTCATCAGCACACTCAAGTCAGAAAACCAAAAGCTCACTACTCATTACATATTCTTGAAAGACCTCATTTAAATTTTAAAACTAATTTGTGACATTCATATAACATTTTAAAACTAATTGCATGTTCTAATCAAAGTAAATATCTGAAAAACCACTCATTATCAGACCGTGGGTTGGTGTTTGTCACAAATTTATGAGGGAAAAAAAAAGTACTTACCAACCACTCTTTGTGGCCCTGCGAGCCATCCAAGTCCAAGAGCTTAACAGCCACGGGTTGAGCCTTAAGGCCATGCCTGAGCTTGTCATCGATGAACCCTTTATGCACTGGTCCGAACCCTCCTTCTCCTAGAAAGTTGCTAGAAGAGAAAGACTGCGTGATGATCTTGAGCTCAGCAAGTGAGAAAACATGGAGGTTGGTCCCCGCCAGAGAAACGGAGAGATCCTCTGAAAGAGTCGTGCTTGGATAACTCAAATCCGTCACAGAAATCCTGTGAGAAGAATTTGGCTTTGTAGCCACCACCTTCTTTGGCTTCGGAGATGGGTACTCACCCTTGTAACAACCAGGGAAGATGGATTTCCATATGCTTTTCATGAGGGTCATTCTTGATCAAGACAGAAAAACTAAAGCTCGAAACTTTAACTCTTTATGTGATGATGATACTAATGAATCTACAATCTCATAGCTGATCAAAGATGTTTGTATGGAAATATATATACGCGAAGAAGGTTCAACTTGTTGAGATATATGAATGTATTAGGTAGGAATTTAGAGAGAGAGAGAGAGGGTGATGGAAATGGAAATGGTTTTAAGACTTTGGAAGTGAAAGGTTATTCCAAAATCTTCAACTGCTCAGAGAGAAAAGAGGTTTTGAGCACCCTTTTATACCAACACAATGTTGATTTTTTCCTATAAAAGTTACTTTTGATTAGTTGTCTAGGTCCTATATGCCATGGATTTCTTCGTTTTGTTCATAATATATATATAGAGAGAGAGAGATGGATTTCTTCTTTTTGTTTGGCAAGCAAGAAATTGCCAAGTATCTGAATAAATGTATTTGTTTAATAGTATTTGATAATGGGGAACCGAGTTTTCCCAAGTCTAAGATGTTGGTTGAAGCCAAATGACGTAGCTACCCCCACTTGACTTTGATGCATCCACGGTCACAAATTTGGAAATTATTAGCTTTGACTTGTCATCGTGTTTCGAAAATTTTCAATTACAAAAGCACTTCGACATTTTCCTTTCACTTTCTAATTTCCATTTGGTAAAGACTTGCACAAACTGCTGCTCGTCATTTCATACTGCTCCATTCAGTACAACCCTATTTTCTTCTATGCTTTTGTTGGGTTTTCGTTGACCTTAAATTCCGTAACTCATCATACTAATCTATTCATCACCACTATCTTCATACATTTAATTTTGAAGTGATTCGGATGTAGGTTTGGGACAATATAGGAAAAGATTCATTCATGCTTTACTCTTATTTATTTATCTTAATTTTTTCTATATTTTCGATGTTTAAATTCCAAATTGTAGGAGGAGTTATATGTTAAAGGTACTTCAACATCCAAATTAATATTTTAGTCAATATGTTGTTACATTAAAATTTTAATTAAATTCACAATAAATATAATCATTATTTAATTTTGAAGGTATAGATTTGGGATGGTAGTGAAACACTCATTCATGTTTTACTCTTAGTTTTTTATCTTGAGTATCTTTAGTCAAATTCTTCTGTTTTCAATATTCAAACTCTAAATCATGTGGACAGTTATCTATCAAAGGTATTTCGATGTTTAATTAGTATTTTAGTCGATCGTTACAATAAAATCTTAAATTCACAATGTAATAATTTATCTTCTTATCTCAAATTTGTATTTATAAGTTTCAAGATACATTTATTATTAATAATATATTATAATCATGGTCTAATATCTAGTAAGTAAGACATACCTATAAACTTGATTATTGGTTATATTTAAGGTTTCTTGTGATTTATGACCGAATGATCGTTTTACTTTTCTAACCGATCAGTCTCAATCCTAATAGATAAGTGTGTACAGTACATGAATGTTTCAAGTTTTTCTAATAATTATGTATTTTACATAATGGTAGTAGAAGTAAACTTCATTAATGGAATGTAAACACAAAGTAATTTCTATGTAGATAGCAGAAAAGAGCTATATGTTATGTCAGATGATGTGATTAGTATTTATTTTTTGCTGCGTGTTTGTTGTTCAGATATTGAAAATTATACTCGGTTGGTATGCTTTCAACCCGAGTTGGATTGGTTTCTAGAAGATGTAGATAGAACATAAAATAATTCAACATGTTGTTAATACAATGACAAAGCAGCATTTAAATAAATGAATTGGAAGGATATGCATATCATCAACCACAAACACAAATGTTACATAAAAATGCCGAAATGGATATTTTTTTAATGTGAAAGATGTTACAATATTGTATTTAATATAAGAGAGATATAGTATAGTCATAGACTTAATATTTTACGATTAAATTGAGGTTAAGGAAATTTCAAAACTTCTGGGACAAGCCTCTCATTCCAATGTTTTTGACTTTTTGCTTCTATCCCTTCCAAAAGAAACTTCTATAGGTTTTAGTTTTTCTCCATTTTACATTATTTTTCTCAGAGTAGCAACTACAAATAAGTCAAATTATATAAACAATTCAAAATAAAACCTATTAGACTAATATCACCTAGCGCGTATTGCAGTTGGTATAAAACAATTTCTTATAATAGTTTTTCTAATTATTTAATTATGTGATATTTTAACATTTTGAATAAAAATATATATAATATTACTAATAATATAAGAACAGAAATTTATTGTTCTTAATGGTCAGTAAAAATTGAGTGGTCTATTAGAAATGAATTTTAAATCTAACTCAATCCCACCAAATCGGCTTGTAAGGTGAGGTTCGCACCTCACTTATATATTATAATTTGGCCTTATTTCTAATCCAACAATCACAAATTTTAGAACTGGTATAATTCATGAATTGTCCTGAAATGTACGGCATGTTTCATTACTCAGGATTGTGATGGATTAAAAATAATCAAGTATCTGGTCTTGATTTAACCGTTCTTGAAACTTGCAGGTATTTTTATGATTTTTCCTTGACTATTTAAATAGGAAGTCCTGTTAAAAATATAAAGAAGAAGGTTATTATGCAGTTTGAAAATTTCAATTTCTTTTTTGGTTTTTGGATTCTATTCTTGTTTATTTTCAAACTATATATATTAATTTTTGTTGGATGTTTCAAAAAATAAAATTATTTTATAATATATAAATAGATTTAAATCTTATTTTATAAATTAATTTTATATGATTAAATTAGATTTAAAATTCACTGCTTAACAATTTTAACATTTTAAAATATGTTAAATTTTTGTAATATATTAAAAATTCATATTTCTAAAATCCAACACCAAAAGTTTCAGTAAAACATTTGAAATGTAAAAATAAGCTCTTATCCATATATTTCATTCATCACACACTTGAGTCAAGATAAATTAAAAAGTTTCAGTTTTTTTTTTTTTTAAATGTGAGAAGTGAACTGTTCACTTTAATTTGTAGGTTAAATAAATTTGAATCGGATTGAAAATGGAATAATTAATGCATAATTCATTCACAATAACATTTTATTAATTTTTTTACTATATTTTTATTATAATTATTTATTATTATTAATTATAGGTTTATATCTCGAATGAGAATATATTACAATGAAGATATAATGCTGACTTTATGGCAGAAGAAGAGAGAGAGAAAGGTTGATGTTATTGCACTTACCTTAGTTTTTTTCATTCACATTCAAGACATTGTATTTTGAAATAGTTAAAATGTTTTTCACGTTTAAAACTTCGTTTCTAGAAAGCTTTTTCATAAGTAACTCATGCATATTGTATTAATTTAGTCAAGGTTCTAAACTTTACGAAGAAAAAGACCCTTAAAAAATGTGTAAGATTTATTTTTATGTGTTGATTTATTGACGCCAGATTCTTGTTAAATTAAAAATGTGTTATATCAATTACTGAATTATATCATATTATTTTTGCATAAATTATTTTATATTAGTAACATTTTTCTGTCCATTAAAAATATTAGAGTTCTAGTCTAAAAAAAATTCAAAATAGGTATTTTTTTTATAATATAATAAATTTAAAATATCTATTTTCAAATAAAAGATGGGACGCGTGTTTAAAAATACAAAATTTTGTATATTTATTTAATTTGATTAGTTATGATGTTTTCAGCCAAGTGTATAAGATTAGAGAACTAGAAGTAAACTTATACTCTCGTAAATAATATTAACTCAATATATGTATGTAATTTTTAAATTGATTCAGGATAAATAATACTTTATTTTTAACTTCAATAGAAGGACGAGAATAAACATATTTATTATGCTCCTATCTCATATACATTATAATTTTAAATTACTGTTCAGTTTATTAGTATTCTATTTTGAACAGAAAAAAATTATATAATTTCAAAGTTGAGTTAATATAAAGTTTTCTAAATTAATTTTAAAGAAAATAGGTATACTTATAGACGAATGTACCATAGAAATATAATACTAATAAAATATCACCCAAAATGCACCAATCTTTACTCTATATCCCTTAATTTCCAATCTTTTGGTTGGGGAATTATTCCAAACACCTTGGACTCAAACTTTGTGTGCGCTCCCAACACAAAACCGCGCTCGTTACACAATAACGACAAACACTTCCGTCAACACGCACGGGAGTAGGTTACGTGGGGCCACGCCACGTGTCCTTTTCATAAACCTCAAAATTCAGAATGTCACTTCCCATGCAATGGAAACAAAACCCAATATCATAGAAATCTGAAAAATGGATAACCATGGTAATCTCACTTATGCATCATTATTCTAAGATGCTTTCGTCATTCCATTATTCCAACAAACATTTGATACGGATAGTTAAACAAACTCATCTCGTCATTCAATTCTTAATTAATCTTGCTTGGATAAGAAGTATGTACAAGCTGAAATTTTCCTAATGCAATTTCATTTCTTATGTGTACTTTTCTTAAATATTTATATATAGAAAGATGTACTATACGTGTGTGTATGCATGAATTCAATTGATTAACAAATTGAGTTTAAAAATTAGGACATGATTATAATAAATGAAGGTATTCATCACGTTAGGATGATGGATGTAAGAGAGAAAGACGCGGACAAGGAATGAAACGAATGGATATTATTATTATGAAAAATATGTTACAAAAGAATGGGTAAATATTATTATATATATAATATATGCAGGACATACACATAAGTACAGAAACCAAACTAACATAACGAGAAAATAAATATAGCAGTGATGTCTTTTAACATTTCTCCATAATATTGTCAGAATGAGCACCTAGTGTTGCATTGGAATGGAGAGACGAAGTTCATGTAAAAGTGATTGAATCCCGGAGATATCAATAATTACATATGTAATACTTCTATATCAGAGTTACATCATGACTGTTGTAACTTTTCAGAGAGTTAAATTAGATTTAAAATCTATTTCTTAATTATGAGATGAAATATTAAAGATTATAATTATGTTTAGTTTGCCACATAAAATAATTAACAAATTAAATAAAATATATCTATTTATTTTTAAAATTTAGAAATTAAAATATATCAAAATTTTGATAACAAACAAATTTCAATTTAACGTTAAAATTAAAAAACTTAAAACATATTTAATTTTTTCTTTTACTGAACAAGCACTTTCAGTTAAAAATCCAACTAAGAGTTGGGTTCTAAGTTATCAATTTTAACTTTGTTTCCCCAACTACTCGTTAAATACATTTGGTAAAAGTTTAAAAGAGAAAAGAAAATTCAATCGTTTTCATAATTTGTCGATGAAGTTTTACCAAACATGTTGCTGATCATATTTTGACTTGTAATTTTGTTCTGTTCGTCATTATGATTTTTTTTTTCTTTTAAGAATAAGAATAAGTTAACCGAGTTAGATAAAACTTACAAGAACAAACACAAATTAATCAATTCATATAATTGCATTAATAACAAAAACAAATAAGAAATTATTTAAACAAAAAAAATATTTAAATTTTCAACAGAATAATTTTTTTTATTGAAAATACATTAGCTTATAAACTATACAAAATTTAATTCACATCCTTGAAAAGAAAATTTTCATAAGATGTAGATAAACTAAGCTCCGAACTTTCACAGTGATTATAATTATTTTAAGAGTAATAATTTCATTAGATGCAGATAAAATAAATAATAATTTGGTTGAAAAACTGCAATAGTACAGGAGATTATAACTCCAAATTAAACTTTTGCAATTAAGTAATTGATCTTGTAACTTTTTTGTGTAATTAAACTTTTAGAATTAGTTTATGATAACTTGGAACTGTACGAAAATACGATTTTTTATTATTATTTTAAAAGCTCTAGTTAAAAACTTTATAAGACGAAGGACTTTATTATTATTACTTAGAAATGTAATTAAAATTTTATAAATAATATAAAGACGTGGAAATTAATTTTACATAGTATCAAAACCGGGCATCTTGATATACATATGGTCAACTCTTTTATAGGTTACCCACACGTGACAATGAAGACCGAAGAGCGTGGAATAAGGCTCTTAGAATATTTATAACCGTATAATTATACTATTTTTTGATATATATATATATATATATATATATATATATATATATATATATATATATATATAT